>NW_028149104.1:787500-875000 GCF_946808225.1 Silurus aristotelis
AGTGGTATGGCCGTAAGCGAGATTCATGCTTTGAAATTGCCTATTTATTTTAGTTGTCAGCGTGTTTGTTTGCTCATATGCCTTTCCTGCTATTTCAGCTCAACTTTTATCACACTTTATCCACAACGGTAAATGTTCGTCCTTAAATTAAGTATGAAAGCAAAGAAAAAAAAATTTTAAGCTTACAGCACCTGGTATTCCCAGGCGGTCTCCCATCCAAGTACTAACCAGGCCCGACCCTGCTTAGCTTCCGAGATCAGACGAGATCGAGCGTTCTCAGAGTGGTATGGCCGTAAGCAAGATACGTGCTTCGAAATTGCCCATTTATTTTTGCTTCTCAGTGTGTTTGTTTGCTTATATGCCTTTCCTGCTATTTCAGTTCAACTTTTATCACACTTTATCCACAACGGTAAATGTTCGTCCTTAAATTAAGCATTAAAGCAAAGAAAAAAAAATTCAAGCTTACAGCACCTGGTATTCCCAGGCGGTCTCCCATCCAAGTACTAACCAGGCCCGACCCTGCTTAGCTTCCGAGATCAGACGAGATCGAGCGTTCTCAGAGTGGTATGGCCGTAAGCGAGATTCGCACCTCGAAATTGCCCATTTATTTTTGCTTGTCAGCGTGTTTGTTTGCTTATATGCCTTTCCTGCTATTCCAGTTCAACTTTTATCACACTTTATTCACCACGGTAAATGTTCGTCCTTAAATTAAGCATGAAAGCAAAGAAAAAAAAATTAAAGCTTACAGCACCTGGTATTCCCAGGCGGTCTCCCATCCAAGTACTGACCAGGCCCGACCCTGCTTAGCTTCCGAGATCAGACGAGATCGAGCGTTCTCAGAGTGGTATGGCCGTAAGCGAGATTCGCGCTTCAAAATTGCCCATTTATTTTTGCTTGTCAGCATGTTTGTTTGCTCATATGTCTTTCCTGCTATTCCAGTTCAACTTTTATCACACTTTATCCACAACGGTAAATGTTCGTCCTTAAATTAAGCCTGAAAGCAAAGAAAAAAAAATTAAAGCTTACAGCACCTGGTATTCCCAGGCGGTCTCCCATCCAAGTACTAACCAGGCCCGACCCTGCTTAGCTTCCGAGATCAGACGAGATCGAGCGTTCTCAGAGTGGTATGGCCGTAAGCGAGATATGTGGTTCGAAATTGGCCATTTGTTTTTGTTGTCATCATGTTTGTTTGCTCATATGCCTTTCCTGCTATTCCAGATCAACTTTTATCACACTTTATTCACCACGGTAAATGTTCATCCTTAAATTAAGCCTGAAAGCAAAGAAAAAAAAGTTAAAGCTTACAGCACCTGGTATTCCCAGGCGGTCTCCCATCCAAGTACTAACCAGGCCCGACCCTGCTTAGCTTCCGAGATCAGACGAGATCGAGCGTTCTCAGAGTGGTATGGCCGTAAGCAAGATTCGCGCTTCAAAATTGCCCATTTATTTTTGCTTGTCAGCATGTTTGTTTGCTCATATGTCTTTCCTGCTATTCCAGTTCAACTTTTATCACACTTTATTCACCACGGTAAATGTTCATCCTTAAATTAAGCCTGAAAGCAAAGAAAAAAAAGTTAAAGCTTACAGCACCTGGTATTCCCAGGCGGTCTCCCATCCAAGTACTAACCAGGCCCGACCCTGCTTAGCTTCCGAGATCAGACGAGATCGAGCGTTCTCAGAGTGGTATGGCCGTAAGCGAGATATGTGGTTCGAAATTGGCCATTTGTTTTTGTTGTCATCATGTTTGTTTGCTCATATGCCTTTCCTGCTATTCCAGATCAACTTTTATCACACTTTATTCACCACGGTAAATGTTCATCCTTAAATTAAGCCTGAAAGCAAAGAAAAAAAAGTTAAAGCTTACAGCACCTGGTATTCCCAGGCGGTCTCCCATCCAAGTACTAACCAGGCCCGACCCTGCTTAGCTTCCGAGATCAGACGAGATCGAGCGTTCTCAGAGTGGTATGGCCGTAAGCGAGATTCGCACCTCGAAATTGCCCATTTATTTTTGCTTGTCAGCGTGTTTGTTTGCTTATATGCCTTTCCTGCTATTCCAGTTCAACTTTTATCACACTTTATTCACCACGGTAAATGTTCGTCCTTAAATTAAGCATGAAAGCAAAGAAAAAAAAATTAAAGCTTACAGCACCTGGTATTCCCAGGCGGTCTCCCATCCAAGTACTGACCAGGCCCGACCCTGCTTAGCTTCCGAGATCAGACGAGATCGAGCGTTCTCAGAGTGGTATGGCCGTAAGCGAGATTCGCGCTTCAAAATTGCCCATTTATTTTTGCTTGTCAGCATGTTTGTTTGCTCATATGTCTTTCCTGCTATTCCAGTTCAACTTTTATCACACTTTATCCACAACGGTAAATGTTCGTCCTTAAATTAAGCCTGAAAGCAAAGAAAAAAAAATTAAAGCTTACAGCACCTGGTATTCCCAGGCGGTCTCCCATCCAAGTACTAACCAGGCCCGACCCTGCTTAGCTTCCGAGATCAGACGAGATCGAGCGTTCTCAGAGTGGTATGGCCGTAAGCGAGATATGTGCTTCGAAATTGGCCATTTGTTTTTGTTGTCATCATGTTTGTTTGCTCATATGCCTTTCCTGCTATTCCAGATCAACTTTTATCACACTTTATTCACCACGGTAAATGTTCATCCTTAAATTAAGCCTGAAAGCAAAGAAAAAAAAGTTAAAGCTTACAGCACCTGGTATTCCCAGGCGGTCTCCCATCCAAGTACTAACCAGGCCCGACCCTGCTTAGCTTCCGAGATCAGACGAGATCGAGCGTTCTCAGAGTGGTATGGCCGTAAGCAAGATTCGCGCTTCAAAATTGCCCATTTATTTTTGCTTGTCAGCATGTTTGTTTGCTCATATGTCTTTCCTGCTATTCCAGTTCAACTTTTATCACACTTTATCCACAACGGTAAATGTTCGTCCTTAAATTAAGCCTGAAAGCAAAGAAAAAAAAGTTAAAGCTTACAGCACCTGGTATTCCCAGGCGGTCTCCCATCCAAGTACTAACCAGGCCCGACCCTGCTTAGCTTCCGAGATCAGACGAGATCGAGCGTTCTCAGAGTGGTATGGCCGTAAGCAAGATTCGCGCTTCAAAATTGCCCATTTATTTTTGCTTGTCAGCATGTTTGTTTGCTCATATGTCTTTCCTGCTATTCCAGTTCAACTTTTATCACACTTTATCCACAACGGTAAATGTTCGTCCTTAAATTAAGCCTGAAAGCAAAGAAAAAAAAATTAAAGCTTACAGCACCTGGTATTCCCAGGCGGTCTCCCATCCAAGTACTAACCAGGCCCGACCCTGCTTAGCTTCCGAGATCAGACGAGATCGAGCGTTCTCAGAGTGGTATGGCCGTAAGCGAGATTCATGCTTTGAAATTGCCCATTTATTTTAGTTGTCAGCGTGTTTGTTTGCTCATATGCCTTTCCTGCTATTTCAGTTCAACTTTTATCACACTTTATCCACAACGGTAAATGTTCGTCCTTAAATTAAGTATGAAAGCAAAAAAAATAAAAAATTTAAGCTTACAGCACCTGGTATTCCCAGGCGGTCTCCCATCCAAGTACTAACCAGGCCCGACCCTGCTTAGCTTCCGAGATCAGACGAGATCGAGCGTTCTCAGAGTGGTATGGCCGTAAGCAAGATTCGCACCTCGAAATTGCCCATTTATTTTTGCTTGTCAGCGAGTTTGTTTGCTTATATGCCTTTCCTGCTATTCCAGTTAAACTTTTATCACACTTTATTCACCACGGTACCTGTTCGTCCTTAAATTAAGCCTGAAAGCAAAGAAAAAAAAATTAAAGCTTACAGCACCTGGTATTCCCAGGCGGTCTCCCATCCAAGTACTAACCAGGCCCGACCCTGCTTAGCTTCCGAGATCAGACGAGATCGAGCGTTCTCAGAGTGGTATGGCCGTAAGCGAGATTCATGCTTTGAAATTGCCTATTTATTTTAGTTGTCAGCGTGTTTGTTTGCTCATATGCCTTTCCTGCTATTTCAGCTCAACTTTTATCACACTTTATCCACAACGGTAAATGTTCGTCCTTAAATTAAGTATGAAAGCAAAGAAAAAAAAATTTTAAGCTTACAGCACCTGGTATTCCCAGGCGGTCTCCCATCCAAGTACTAACCAGGCCCGACCCTGCTTAGCTTCCGAGATCAGACGAGATCGAGCGTTCTCAGAGTGGTATGGCCGTAAGCAAGATACGTGCTTCGAAATTGCCCATTTATTTTTGCTTCTCAGTGTGTTTGTTTGCTTATATGCCTTTCCTGCTATTTCAGTTCAACTTTTATCACACTTTATCCACAACGGTAAATGTTCGTCCTTAAATTAAGCATTAAAGCAAAGAAAAAAAAATTCAAGCTTACAGCACCTGGTATTCCCAGGCGGTCTCCCATCCAAGTACTAACCAGGCCCGACCCTGCTTAGCTTCCGAGATCAGACGAGATCGAGCGTTCTCAGAGTGGTATGGCCGTAAGCGAGATTCGCACCTCGAAATTGCCCATTTATTTTTGCTTGTCAGCGTGTTTGTTTGCTTATATGCCTTTCCTGCTATTCCAGTTCAACTTTTATCACACTTTATTCACCACGGTAAATGTTCGTCCTTAAATTAAGCATGAAAGCAAAGAAAAAAAAATTAAAGCTTACAGCACCTGGTATTCCCAGGCGGTCTCCCATCCAAGTACTGACCAGGCCCGACCCTGCTTAGCTTCCGAGATCAGACGAGATCGAGCGTTCTCAGAGTGGTATGGCCGTAAGCGAGATTCGCGCTTCAAAATTGCCCATTTATTTTTGCTTGTCAGCATGTTTGTTTGCTCATATGTCTTTCCTGCTATTCCAGTTCAACTTTTATCACACTTTATCCACAACGGTAAATGTTCGTCCTTAAATTAAGCCTGAAAGCAAAGAAAAAAAAATTAAAGCTTACAGCACCTGGTATTCCCAGGCGGTCTCCCATCCAAGTACTAACCAGGCCCGACCCTGCTTAGCTTCCGAGATCAGACGAGATCGAGCGTTCTCAGAGTGGTATGGCCGTAAGCGAGATATGTGGTTCGAAATTGGCCATTTGTTTTTGTTGTCATCATGTTTGTTTGCTCATATGCCTTTCCTGCTATTCCAGATCAACTTTTATCACACTTTATTCACCACGGTAAATGTTCATCCTTAAATTAAGCCTGAAAGCAAAGAAAAAAAAGTTAAAGCTTACAGCACCTGGTATTCCCAGGCGGTCTCCCATCCAAGTACTAACCAGGCCCGACCCTGCTTAGCTTCCGAGATCAGACGAGATCGAGCGTTCTCAGAGTGGTATGGCCGTAAGCAAGATTCGCGCTTCAAAATTGCCCATTTATTTTTGCTTGTCAGCATGTTTGTTTGCTCATATGTCTTTCCTGCTATTCCAGTTCAACTTTTATCACACTTTATTCACCACGGTAAATGTTCATCCTTAAATTAAGCCTGAAAGCAAAGAAAAAAAAGTTAAAGCTTACAGCACCTGGTATTCCCAGGCGGTCTCCCATCCAAGTACTAACCAGGCCCGACCCTGCTTAGCTTCCGAGATCAGACGAGATCGAGCGTTCTCAGAGTGGTATGGCCGTAAGCAAGATTCGCGCTTCAAAATTGCCCATTTATTTTTGCTTGTCAGCATGTTTGTTTGCTCATATGTCTTTCCTGCTATTCCAGTTCAACTTTTATCACACTTTATCCACAACGGTAAATGTTCGTCCTTAAATTAAGCCTGAAAGCAAAGAAAAAAAAATTAAAGCTTACAGCACCTGGTATTCCCAGGCGGTCTCCCATCCAAGTACTAACCAGGCCCGACCCTGCTTAGCTTCCGAGATCAGACGAGATCGAGCGTTCTCAGAGTGGTATGGCCGTAAGCGAGATTCATGCTTTGAAATTGCCCATTTATTTTAGTTGTCAGCGTGTTTGTTTGCTCATATGCCTTTCCTGCTATTTCAGTTCAACTTTTATCACACTTTATCCACAACGGTAAATGTTCGTCCTTAAATTAAGTATGAAAGCAAAAAAAATAAAAAATTTAAGCTTACAGCACCTGGTATTCCCAGGCGGTCTCCCATCCAAGTACTAACCAGGCCCGACCCTGCTTAGCTTCCGAGATCAGACGAGATCGAGCGTTCTCAGAGTGGTATGGCCGTAAGCAAGATTCGCACCTCGAAATTGCCCATTTATTTTTGCTTGTCAGCGAGTTTGTTTGCTTATATGCCTTTCCTGCTATTCCAGTTAAACTTTTATCACACTTTATTCACCACGGTACCTGTTCGTCCTTAAATTAAGCCTGAAAGCAAAGAAAAAAAAATTAAAGCTTACAGCACCTGGTATTCCCAGGCGGTCTCCCATCCAAGTACTAACCAGGCCCGACCCTGCTTAGCTTCCGAGATCAGACGAGATCGAGCGTTCTCAGAGTGGTATGGCCGTAAGCGAGATTCATGCTTTGAAATTGCCTATTTATTTTAGTTGTCAGCGTGTTTGTTTGCTCATATGCCTTTCCTGCTATTTCAGCTCAACTTTTATCACACTTTATCCACAACGGTAAATGTTCGTCCTTAAATTAAGTATGAAAGCAAAGAAAAAAAAATTTTAAGCTTACAGCACCTGGTATTCCCAGGCGGTCTCCCATCCAAGTACTAACCAGGCCCGACCCTGCTTAGCTTCCGAGATCAGACGAGATCGAGCGTTCTCAGAGTGGTATGGCCGTAAGCAAGATACGTGCTTCGAAATTGCCCATTTATTTTTGCTTCTCAGTGTGTTTGTTTGCTTATATGCCTTTCCTGCTATTTCAGTTCAACTTTTATCACACTTTATCCACAACGGTAAATGTTCGTCCTTAAATTAAGCATTAAAGCAAAGAAAAAAAAATTCAAGCTTACAGCACCTGGTATTCCCAGGCGGTCTCCCATCCAAGTACTAACCAGGCCCGACCCTGCTTAGCTTCCGAGATCAGACGAGATCGAGCGTTCTCAGAGTGGTATGGCCGTAAGCGAGATTCGCACCTCGAAATTGCCCATTTATTTTTGCTTGTCAGCGTGTTTGTTTGCTTATATGCCTTTCCTGCTATTCCAGTTCAACTTTTATCACACTTTATTCACCACGGTAAATGTTCGTCCTTAAATTAAGCATGAAAGCAAAGAAAAAAAAATTAAAGCTTACAGCACCTGGTATTCCCAGGCGGTCTCCCATCCAAGTACTGACCAGGCCCGACCCTGCTTAGCTTCCGAGATCAGACGAGATCGAGCGTTCTCAGAGTGGTATGGCCGTAAGCGAGATTCGCGCTTCAAAATTGCCCATTTATTTTTGCTTGTCAGCATGTTTGTTTGCTCATATGTCTTTCCTGCTATTCCAGTTCAACTTTTATCACACTTTATCCACAACGGTAAATGTTCGTCCTTAAATTAAGCCTGAAAGCAAAGAAAAAAAAATTAAAGCTTACAGCACCTGGTATTCCCAGGCGGTCTCCCATCCAAGTACTAACCAGGCCCGACCCTGCTTAGCTTCCGAGATCAGACGAGATCGAGCGTTCTCAGAGTGGTATGGCCGTAAGCGATATATGTGGTTCGAAATTGGCCATTTGTTTTTGTTGTCATCATGTTTGTTTGCTCATATGCCTTTCCTGCTATTCCAGATCAACTTTTATCACACTTTATTCACCACGGTAAATGTTCATCCTTAAATTAAGCCTGAAAGCAAAGAAAAAAAAGTTAAAGCTTACAGCACCTGGTATTCCCAGGCGGTCTCCCATCCAAGTACTAACCAGGCCCGACCCTGCTTAGCTTCCGAGATCAGACGAGATCGAGCGTTCTCAGAGTGGTATGGCCGTAAGCAAGATTCGCGCTTCAAAATTGCCCATTTATTTTTGCTTGTCAGCATGTTTGTTTGCTCATATGTCTTTCCTGCTATTCCAGTTCAACTTTTATCACACTTTATCCACAACGGTAAATGTTCGTCCTTAAATTAAGCCTGAAAGCAAAGAAAAAAAAGTTAAAGCTTACAGCACCTGGTATTCCCAGGCGGTCTCCCATCCAAGTACTAACCAGGCCCGACCCTGCTTAGCTTCCGAGATCAGACGAGATCGAGCGTTCTCAGAGTGGTATGGCCGTAAGCAAGATTCGCGCTTCAAAATTGCCCATTTATTTTTGCTTGTCAGCATGTTTGTTTGCTCATATGTCTTTCCTGCTATTCCAGTTCAACTTTTATCACACTTTATCCACAACGGTAAATGTTCGTCCTTAAATTAAGCCTGAAAGCAAAGAAAAAAAAATTAAAGCTTACAGCACCTGGTATTCCCAGGCGGTCTCCCATCCAAGTACTAACCAGGCCCGACCCTGCTTAGCTTCCGAGATCAGACAAGATCGAGCGTTCTCAGAGTGGTATGGCCGTAAGTGAGATTCATGCTTTAAAATTGCCCATTTATTTTAGTTGTCAGCGTGTTTGTTTGCTCATATGCCTTTCCTGCTATTTCAGTTCAACTTTTATCACACTTTATCCACAACGGTAAATGTTCGTCCTTAAATTAAGTATGAAAGCAAAAAAAAAAAAAAATTTAAGCTTACAGCACCTGGTATTCCCAGGCGGTCTCCCATCCAAGTACTAACCAGGCCCGACCCTGCTTAGCTTCCGAGATCAGACGAGATCGAGCGTTCTCAGAGTGGTATGGCCGTAAGCGAGATTCATGCTTTGAAATTGCCCATTTATTTTAGTTGTCAGCGTGTTTGTTTGCTCATATGCCTTTCCTGCTATTTCAGTTCAACTTTTATCACACTTTATCCACAACGGTAAATGTTCGTCCTTAAATTAAGTATGAAAGCAAAGAAAAAAAAAATTTAAGCTTACAGCACCTGGTATTCCCAGGCGGTCTCCCATCCAAGTACTAACCAGGCCCGACCCTGCTTAGCTTCCGAGATCAGACGAGATCGAGCGTTCTCAGAGTGGTATGGCCGTAAGCAAGATTCGCGCTTCAAAATTGCCCATTTATTTTTGCTTGTCAGCATGTTTGTTTGCTCATATGTCTTTCCTGCTATTCCAGTTCAACTTTTATCACACTTTATCCACAACGGTAAATGTTCGTCCTTAAATTAAGCCTGAAAGCAAAGAAAAAAAAATTAAAGCTTACAGCACCTGGTATTCCCAGGCGGTCTCCCATCCAAGTACTGACCAGGCCCGACCCTGCTTAGATTCCGAGATCAGACGAGATCGAGCGTTCTCAGAGTGGTATGGCCGTAAGCGAGATTCGCGCTTCAAAATTGCCCATTTATTTTTGCTTGTCAGCATGTTTGTTTGCTCATATGTCTTTCCTGCTATTCCAGTTCAACTTTTATCACACTTTATCCACAACGGTAATTGTTCGTCCTTAAATTAAGCCTGAAAGCAAAGAAAAAAAAATTAAAGCTTACAGCACCTGGTATTCCCAGGCGGTCTCCCATCCAAGTACTAACCAGGCCCGACCCTGCTTAGCTTCCGAGATCAGACGAGATCGAGCGTTCTCAGAGTGGTATGGCCGTAAGCGAGATTCGCACCTCGAAATTGCCCATTTATTTTTGCTTGTCAGCGTGTTTGTTTGCTTATATGCCTTTCCTGCTATTCCAGTTCAACTTTTATCACACTTTATCCACAACGGTAAATGTTCGTCCTTAAATTAAGTATGAAAGCAAAGAAAAAAAAAATTAAAGCTTACAGCACCTGGTATTCCCAGGCGGTCTCCCATCCAAGTACTAACCAGGCCCGACCCTGCTTAGCTTCCGAGATCAGACGAGATCGAGCGTTCTCAGAGTGGTATGGCCGTAAGCGAGATATGTGCTTCGAAATTGGCCATTTGTTTTTGTTGTCATCATGTTTGTTTGCTCATATGCCTTTCCTGCTATTCCAGATCAACTTTTATCACACTTTATTCACCACGGTAAATGTTCATCCTTAAAATAAGCCTGAAAGCAAAGAAAAAAAAGTTAAATCTTTCAGCACCTGGTATTCCCAGGCGGTCTCCCATCCAAGTACTAACCAGGCCCGACCCTGCTTAGCTTCCGAGATCAGACGAGATCGAGCGTTCTCAGAGTGGTATGGCCGTAAGCGAGATTTGCGCTTCGAAATTGCCAATTTATTTTTGATTGTCAGCGTGTTTGTTTGCTTATATGCCTTTCCTGCTATTCCAGTTAAACTTTTATTACACTTTATTCACCACGGTACCTGTTCGTCCTTAAATTAAGCCTGAAAGCAAAGAAAAAAAAATTAAAGCTTACAGCACCTGGTATTCCCAGGCGGTCTCCCATCCAAGTACTAACCAGGCCCGACCCTGCTTAGCTTCCGAGATCAGACGAGATCGAGCGTTCTCAGAGTGGTATGGCCGTAAGCGAGATATGTGCTTCGAAATTGGCCATTTGTTTTTGTTGTCATCATGTTTGTTTGCTCATATGCCTTTCCTGCTATTCCAGATCAACTTTTATCACACTTTATTCACCACGGTAAATGTTCATCCTTAAATTAAGCCTGAAAGCAAAGAAAAAAAAGTTAAAGCTTACAGCACCTGGTATTCCCAGGCGGTCTCCCATCCAAGTACTAACCAGGCCCGACCCTGCTTAGCTTCCGAGATCAGACGAGATCGAGCGTTCTCAGAGTGGTATTGCCGTAAGCGAGATTCGCACCTCGAAATTGCCCATTTATTTTTGCTTGTCAGCGTGTTTGTTTGCTTATATGCCTTTCCTGCTATTCCAGTTCAACTTTTATCACACTTTATCCACAACGGTAAATGTTTGTCCTTAAATTAAGCATGAAAGCAAAGAAAAAAAAATTAAAGCTTACAGCACCTGGTATTCCCAGGCGGTCTCCCATCCAAGTACTAACCAGGCCCGACCCTGCTTAGCTTCCGAGATCAGACGAGATCGAGCGTTCTCAGAGTGGTATGGCCGTAAGCGAGATTCGTACCTCGAAATTGCCCATTTATTTTTGCTTGTCAGCGAGTTTGTTTGCTTATATGCCTTTCCTGCTATTCCAGTTAAACTTTTATCACACTTTATTCACCACAGTACCTGTTCGTCCTTAAATTAAGCCTGAAAGCAAAGAAAAAAAAATTAAAGCTTACAGCACCTGGTATTCCCAGGCGGTCTCCCATCCAAGTACTAACCAGGCCCGACCCTGCTTAGCTTCCGAGATCAGACGAGATCGAGCGTTCTCAGAGTGGTATGGCCGTAAGCGAGATTCATGCTTTGAAATTGCCCATTTATTTTAGTTGTCAGCGTGTTTGTTTGCTCATATGCCTTTCCTGCTATTTCAGCTCAACTTTTATCACACTTTATCCACAACGGTAAATGTTCGTCCTTAAATTAAGTATGAAAGCAAAGAAAAAAAATTTTAAGCTTACAGCACCTGGTATTCCCAGGCGGTCTCCCATCCAAGTACTAACCAGGCCCGACCCTGCTTAGCTTCCGAGATCAGACGAGATCGAGCGTTCTCAGAGTGGTATGGCCGTAAGCGAGATACGTGCTTCGAAATTGCCCATTTATTTTTGCTTCTCAGTGTGTTTGTTTGCTTATATGCCTTTCCTGCTATTTCAGTTCAACTTTTATCACACTTTATCCACAACGGTAAATGTTCGTCCTTAAATTAAGCATTAAAGCAAAGAAAAAAAAATTCAAGCTTACAGCACCTGGTATTCCCAGGCGGTCTCCCATCCAAGTACTAACCAGGCCCGACCCTGCTTAGCTTCCGAGATCAGACGAGATCGAGCGTTCTCAGAGTGGTATGGCCGTAAGCGAGATTCGCACCTCGAAATTGCCCATTTATTTTTGCTTGTCAGCGTGTTTGTTTGCTTATATGCCTTTCCTGCTATTCCAGTTCAACTTTTATCACACTTTATTCACCACGGTAAATGTTCGTCCTTAAATTAAGCATGAAAGCAAAGAAAAAAAAATTAAAGCTTACAGCACCTGGTATTCCCAGGCGGTCTCCCATCCAAGTACTGACCAGGCCCGACCCTGCTTAGCTTCCGAGATCAGACGAGATCGAGCGTTCTCAGAGTGGTATGGCCGTAAGCGAGATTCGCGCTTCAAAATTGCCCATTTATTTTTGCTTGTCAGCATGTTTGTTTGCTCATATGTCTTTCCTGCTATTCCAGTTCAACTTTTATCACACTTTATCCACAACGGTAAATGTTCGTCCTTAAATTAAGCCTGAAAGCAAAGAAAAAAAAATTAAAGCTTACAGCACCTGGTATTCCCAGGCGGTCTCCCATCCAAGTACTAACCAGGCCCGACCCTGCTTAGCTTCCGAGATCAGACGAGATCGAGCGTTCTCAGAGTGGTATGGCCGTAAGCGAGATATGTGGTTCGAAATTGGCCATTTGTTTTTGTTGTCATCATGTTTGTTTGCTCATATGCCTTTCCTGCTATTCCAGATCAACTTTTATCACACTTTATTCACCACGGTAAATGTTCATCCTTAAATTAAGCCTGAAAGCAAAGAAAAAAAAGTTAAAGCTTACAGCACCTGGTATTCCCAGGCGGTCTCCCATCCAAGTACTAACCAGGCCCGACCCTGCTTAGCTTCCGAGATCAGACGAGATCGAGCGTTCTCAGAGTGGTATGGCCGTAAGCAAGATTCGCGCTTCAAAATTGCCCATTTATTTTTGCTTGTCAGCATGTTTGTTTGCTCATATGTCTTTCCTGCTATTCCAGTTCAACTTTTATCACACTTTATCCACAACGGTAAATGTTCGTCCTTAAATTAAGCCTGAAAGCAAAGAAAAAAAAGTTAAAGCTTACAGCACCTGGTATTCCCAGGCGGTCTCCCATCCAAGTACTAACCAGGCCCGACCCTGCTTAGCTTCCGAGATCAGACGAGATCGAGCGTTCTCAGAGTGGTATGGCCGTAAGCAAGATTCGCGCTTCAAAATTGCCCATTTATTTTTGCTTGTCAGCATGTTTGTTTGCTCATATGTCTTTCCTGCTATTCCAGTTCAACTTTTATCACACTTTATCCACAACGGTAAATGTTCGTCCTTAAATTAAGCCTGAAAGCAAAGAAAAAAAAATTAAAGCTTACAGCACCTGGTATTCCCAGGCGGTCTCCCATCCAAGTACTAACCAGGCCCGACCCTGCTTAGCTTCCGAGATCAGACGAGATCGAGCGTTCTCAGAGTGGTATGGCCGTAAGCGAGATTCATGCTTTGAAATTGCCCATTTATTTTAGTTGTCAGCGTGTTTGTTTGCTCATATGCCTTTCCTGCTATTTCAGTTCAACTTTTATCACACTTTATCCACAACGGTAAATGTTCGTCCTTAAATTAAGTATGAAAGCAAAAAAAATAAAAAATTTAAGCTTACAGCACCTGGTATTCCCAGGCGGTCTCCCATCCAAGTACTAACCAGGCCCGACCCTGCTTAGCTTCCGAGATCAGACGAGATCGAGCGTTCTCAGAGTGGTATGGCCGTAAGCAAGATTCGCACCTCGAAATTGCCCATTTATTTTTGCTTGTCAGCGAGTTTGTTTGCTTATATGCCTTTCCTGCTATTCCAGTTAAACTTTTATCACACTTTATTCACCACGGTACCTGTTCGTCCTTAAATTAAGCCTGAAAGCAAAGAAAAAAAAATTAAAGCTTACAGCACCTGGTATTCCCAGGCGGTCTCCCATCCAAGTACTAACCAGGCCCGACCCTGCTTAGCTTCCGAGATCAGACGAGATCGAGCGTTCTCAGAGTGGTATGGCCGTAAGCGAGATTCATGCTTTGAAATTGCCTATTTATTTTAGTTGTCAGCGTGTTTGTTTGCTCATATGCCTTTCCTGCTATTTCAGCTCAACTTTTATCACACTTTATCCACAACGGTAAATGTTCGTCCTTAAATTAAGTATGAAAGCAAAGAAAAAAAAATTTTAAGCTTACAGCACCTGGTATTCCCAGGCGGTCTCCCATCCAAGTACTAACCAGGCCCGACCCTGCTTAGCTTCCGAGATCAGACGAGATCGAGCGTTCTCAGAGTGGTATGGCCGTAAGCAAGATACGTGCTTCGAAATTGCCCATTTATTTTTGCTTCTCAGTGTGTTTGTTTGCTTATATGCCTTTCCTGCTATTTCAGTTCAACTTTTATCACACTTTATCCACAACGGTAAATGTTCGTCCTTAAATTAAGCATTAAAGCAAAGAAAAAAAAATTCAAGCTTACAGCACCTGGTATTCCCAGGCGGTCTCCCATCCAAGTACTAACCAGGCCCGACCCTGCTTAGCTTCCGAGATCAGACGAGATCGAGCGTTCTCAGAGTGGTATGGCCGTAAGCGAGATTCGCACCTCGAAATTGCCCATTTATTTTTGCTTGTCAGCGTGTTTGTTTGCTTATATGCCTTTCCTGCTATTCCAGTTCAACTTTTATCACACTTTATTCACCACGGTAAATGTTCGTCCTTAAATTAAGCATGAAAGCAAAGAAAAAAAAATTAAAGCTTACAGCACCTGGTATTCCCAGGCGGTCTCCCATCCAAGTACTGACCAGGCCCGACCCTGCTTAGCTTCCGAGATCAGACGAGATCGAGCGTTCTCAGAGTGGTATGGCCGTAAGCGAGATTCGCGCTTCAAAATTGCCCATTTATTTTTGCTTGTCAGCATGTTTGTTTGCTCATATGTCTTTCCTGCTATTCCAGTTCAACTTTTATCACACTTTATCCACAACGGTAAATGTTCGTCCTTAAATTAAGCCTGAAAGCAAAGAAAAAAAAATTAAAGCTTACAGCACCTGGTATTCCCAGGCGGTCTCCCATCCAAGTACTAACCAGGCCCGACCCTGCTTAGCTTCCGAGATCAGACGAGATCGAGCGTTCTCAGAGTGGTATGGCCGTAAGCGAGATATGTGGTTCGAAATTGGCCATTTGTTTTTGTTGTCATCATGTTTGTTTGCTCATATGCCTTTCCTGCTATTCCAGATCAACTTTTATCACACTTTATTCACCACGGTAAATGTTCATCCTTAAATTAAGCCTGAAAGCAAAGAAAAAAAAGTTAAAGCTTACAGCACCTGGTATTCCCAGGCGGTCTCCCATCCAAGTACTAACCAGGCCCGACCCTGCTTAGCTTCCGAGATCAGACGAGATCGAGCGTTCTCAGAGTGGTATGGCCGTAAGCAAGATTCGCGCTTCAAAATTGCCCATTTATTTTTGCTTGTCAGCATGTTTGTTTGCTCATATGTCTTTCCTGCTATTCCAGTTCAACTTTTATCACACTTTATCCACAACGGTAAATGTTCGTCCTTAAATTAAGCCTGAAAGCAAAGAAAAAAAAGTTAAAGCTTACAGCACCTGGTATTCCCAGGCGGTCTCCCATCCAAGTACTAACCAGGCCCGACCCTGCTTAGCTTCCGAGATCAGACGAGATCGAGCGTTCTCAGAGTGGTATGGCCGTAAGCAAGATTCGCGCTTCAAAATTGCCCATTTATTTTTGCTTGTCAGCATGTTTGTTTGCTCATATGTCTTTCCTGCTATTCCAGTTCAACTTTTATCACACTTTATCCACAACGGTAAATGTTCGTCCTTAAATTAAGCCTGAAAGCAAAGAAAAAAAAATTAAAGCTTACAGCACCTGGTATTCCCAGGCGGTCTCCCATCCAAGTACTAACCAGGCCCGACCCTGCTTAGCTTCCGAGATCAGACAAGATCGAGCGTTCTCAGAGTGGTATGGCCGTAAGTGAGATTCATGCTTTAAAATTGCCCATTTATTTTAGTTGTCAGCGTGTTTGTTTGCTCATATGCCTTTCCTGCTATTTCAGTTCAACTTTTATCACACTTTATCCACAACGGTAAATGTTCGTCCTTAAATTAAGTATGAAAGCAAAAAAAAAAAAAAATTTAAGCTTACAGCACCTGGTATTCCCAGGCGGTCTCCCATCCAAGTACTAACCAGGCCCGACCCTGCTTAGCTTCCGAGATCAGACGAGATCGAGCGTTCTCAGAGTGGTATGGCCGTAAGCGAGATTCATGCTTTGAAATTGCCCATTTATTTTAGTTGTCAGCGTGTTTGTTTGCTCATATGCCTTTCCTGCTATTTCAGTTCAACTTTTATCACACTTTATCCACAACGGTAAATGTTCGTCCTTAAATTAAGTATGAAAGCAAAGAAAAAAAAAATTTAAGCTTACAGCACCTGGTATTCCCAGGCGGTCTCCCATCCAAGTACTAACCAGGCCCGACCCTGCTTAGCTTCCGAGATCAGACGAGATCGAGCGTTCTCAGAGTGGTATGGCCGTAAGCAAGATTCGCGCTTCAAAATTGCCCATTTATTTTTGCTTGTCAGCATGTTTGTTTGCTCATATGTCTTTCCTGCTATTCCAGTTCAACTTTTATCACACTTTATCCACAACGGTAAATGTTCGTCCTTAAATTAAGCCTGAAAGCAAAGAAAAAAAAATTAAAGCTTACAGCACCTGGTATTCCCAGGCGGTCTCCCATCCAAGTACTGACCAGGCCCGACCCTGCTTAGCTTCCGAGATCAGACGAGATCGAGCGTTCTCAGAGTGGTATGGCCGTAAGCGAGATTCGCGCTTCAAAATTGCCCATTTATTTTTGCTTGTCAGCATGTTTGTTTGCTCATATGTCTTTCCTGCTATTCCAGTTCAACTTTTATCACACTTTATCCACAACGGTAATTGTTCGTCCTTAAATTAAGCCTGAAAGCAAAGAAAAAAAAATTAAAGCTTACAGCACCTGGTATTCCCAGGCGGTCTCCCATCCAAGTACTAACCAGGCCCGACCCTGCTTAGCTTCCGAGATCAGACGAGATCGAGCGTTCTCAGAGTGGTATGGCCGTAAGCGAGATATGTGCTTCGAAATTGGCCATTTGTTTTTGTTGTCATCATGTTTGTTTGCTCATATGCCTTTCCTGCTATTCCAGATCAACTTTTATCACACTTTATTCACCACGGTAAATGTTCATCCTTAAAATAAGCCTGAAAGCAAAGAAAAAAAAGTTAAATCTTTCAGCACCTGGTATTCCCAGGCGGTCTCCCATCCAAGTACTAACCAGGCCCGACCCTGCTTAGCTTCCGAGATCAGACGAGATCGAGCGTTCTCAGAGTGGTATGGCCGTAAGCGAGATTTGCGCTTCGAAATTGCCAATTTATTTTTGATTGTCAGCGTGTTTGTTTGCTTATATGCCTTTCCTGCTATTCCAGTTAAACTTTTATTACACTTTATTCACCACGGTACCTGTTCGTCCTTAAATTAAGCCTGAAAGCAAAGAAAAAAAAATTAAAGCTTACAGCACCTGGTATTCCCAGGCGGTCTCCCATCCAAGTACTAACCAGGCCCGACCCTGCTTAGCTTCCGAGATCAGACGAGATCGAGCGTTCTCAGAGTGGTATGGCCGTAAGCGAGATATGTGCTTCGAAATTGGCCATTTGTTTTTGTTGTCATCATGTTTGTTTGCTCATATGCCTTTCCTGCTATTCCAGATCAACTTTTATCACACTTTATTCACCACGGTAAATGTTCATCCTTAAATTAAGCCTGAAAGCAAAGAAAAAAAAGTTAAAGCTTACAGCACCTGGTATTCCCAGGCGGTCTCCCATCCAAGTACTAACCAGGCCCGACCCTGCTTAGCTTCCGAGATCAGACGAGATCGAGCGTTCTCAGAGTGGTATTGCCGTAAGCGAGATTCGCACCTCGAAATTGCCCATTTATTTTTGCTTGTCAGCGTGTTTGTTTGCTTATATGCCTTTCCTGCTATTCCAGTTCAACTTTTATCACACTTTATCCACAACGGTAAATGTTTGTCCTTAAATTAAGCATGAAAGCAAAGAAAAAAAAATTAAAGCTTACAGCACCTGGTATTCCCAGGCGGTCTCCCATCCAAGTACTAACCAGGCCCGACCCTGCTTAGCTTCCGAGATCAGACGAGATCGAGCGTTCTCAGAGTGGTATGGCCGTAAGCGAGATTCGTACCTCGAAATTGCCCATTTATTTTTGCTTGTCAGCGAGTTTGTTTGCTTATATGCCTTTCCTGCTATTCCAGTTAAACTTTTATCACACTTTATTCACCACAGTACCTGTTCGTCCTTAAATTAAGCCTGAAAGCAAAGAAAAAAAAATTAAAGCTTACAGCACCTGGTATTCCCAGGCGGTCTCCCATCCAAGTACTAACCAGGCCCGACCCTGCTTAGCTTCCGAGATCAGACGAGATCGAGCGTTCTCAGAGTGGTATGGCCGTAAGCGAGATTCATGCTTTGAAATTGCCCATTTATTTTAGTTGTCAGCGTGTTTGTTTGCTCATATGCCTTTCCTGCTATTTCAGCTCAACTTTTATCACACTTTATCCACAACGGTAAATGTTCGTCCTTAAATTAAGTATGAAAGCAAAGAAAAAAAAATTTTAAGCTTACAGCACCTGGTATTCCCAGGCGGTCTCCCATCCAAGTACTAACCAGGCCCGACCCTGCTTAGCTTCCGAGATCAGACGAGATCGAGCGTTCTCAGAGTGGTATGGCCGTAAGCGAGATACGTGCTTCGAAATTGCCCATTTATTTTTGCTTCTCAGTGTGTTTGTTTGCTTATATGCCTTTCCTGCTATTTCAGTTCAACTTTTATCACACTTTATCCACAACGGTAAATGTTCGTCCTTAAATTAAGCATTAAAGCAAAGAAAAAAAAATTCAAGCTTACAGCACCTGGTATTCCCAGGCGGTCTCCCATCCAAGTACTAACCAGGCCCGACCCTGCTTAGCTTCCGAGATCAGACGAGATCGAGCGTTCTCAGAGTGGTATGGCCGTAAGCGAGATTCGCACCTCGAAATTGCCCATTTATTTTTGCTTGTCAGCGTGTTTGTTTGCTTATATGCCTTTCCTGCTATTCCAGTTCAACTTTTATCACACTTTATTCACCACGGTAAATGTTCGTCCTTAAATTAAGCATGAAAGCAAAGAAAAAAAAATTAAAGCTTACAGCACCTGGTATTCCCAGGCGGTCTCCCATCCAAGTACTGACCAGGCCCGACCCTGCTTAGCTTCCGAGATCAGACGAGATCGAGCGTTCTCAGAGTGGTATGGCCGTAAGCGAGATTCGCGCTTCAAAATTGCCCATTTATTTTTGCTTGTCAGCGTGTTTGTTTGCTTATATGCCTTTCCTGCTATTCCAGTTAAACTTTTATCACACTTTATTCACCACGGTACCTGTTCGTCCTTAAATTAAGCCTGAAAGCAAAGAAAAAAAAATTAAAGCTTACAGCACCTGGTATTCCCAGGCGGTCTCCCATCCAAGTACTAACCAGGCCCGACCCTGCTTAGCTTCCGAGATCAGACGAGATCGAGCGTTCTCAGAGTGGTATGGCCGTAAGCGAGATATGTGGTTCGAAATTGGCCATTTGTTTTTGTTGTCATCATGTTTGTTTGCTCATATGCCTTTCCTGCTATTCCAGATCAACTTTTATCACACTTTATTCACCACGGTAAATGTTCATCCTTAAATTAAGCCTGAAAGCAAAGAAAAAAAAGTTAAAGCTTACAGCACCTGGTATTCCCAGGCGGTCTCCCATCCAAGTACTAACCAGGCCCGACCCTGCTTAGCTTCCGAGATCAGACGAGATCGAGCGTTCTCAGAGTGGTATGGCCGTAAGCAAGATTCGCGCTTCAAAATTGCCCATTTATTTTTGCTTGTCAGCATGTTTGTTTGCTCATATGTCTTTCCTGCTATTCCAGTTCAACTTTTATCACACTTTATCCACAACGGTAAATGTTCGTCCTTAAATTAAGCCTGAAAGCAAAGAAAAAAAAATTAAAGCTTACAGCACCTGGTATTCCCAGGCGGTCTCCCATCCAAGTACTGACCAGGCCCGACCCTGCTTAGCTTCCGAGATCAGACGAGATCGAGCGTTCTCAGAGTGGTATGGCCGTAAGCGAGATTCGCGCTTCAAAATTGCCCATTTATTTTTGCTTGTCAGCATGTTTGTTTGCTCATATGTCTTTCCTGCTATTCCAGTTCAACTTTTATCACACTTTATCCACAACGGTAATTGTTCGTCCTTAAATTAAGCCTGAAAGCAAAGAAAAAAAAATTAAAGCTTACAGCACCTGGTATTCCCAGGCGGTCTCCCATCCAAGTACTAACCAGGCCCGACCCTGCTTAGCTTCCGAGATCAGACGAGATCGAGCGTTCTCAGAGTGGTATGGCCGTAAGCGAGATTCGCACCTCGAAATTGCCCATTTATTTTTGCTTGTCAGCGTGTTTGTTTGCTTATATGCCTTTCCTGCTATTCCAGTTCAACTTTTATCACACTTTATCCACAACGGTAAATGTTCGTCCTTAAATTAAGTATGAAAGCAAAGAAAAAAAAAATTAAAGCTTACAGCACCTGGTATTCCCAGGCGGTCTCCCATCCAAGTACTAACCAGGCCCGACCCTGCTTAGCTTCCGAGATCAGACGAGATCGAGCGTTCTCAGAGTGGTATGGCCGTAAGCGAGATTTGTGCTTCGAAATTGCCAATTTATTTTTGCTTGTCAGCGTGTTTGTTTGCTTATATGCCTTTCCTGCTATTCCAGTTAAACTTTTATCACACTTTATTCACCACGGTACCTGTTCGTCCTTAAATTAAGCCTGAAAGCAAAGAAAAAAAAATTAAAGCTTACAGCACCTGGTATTCCCAGGCGGTCTCCCATCCAAGTACTAACCAGGCCCGACCCTGCTTAGCTTCCGAGATCAGACGAGATCGAGCGTTCTCAGAGTGGTATGGCCGTAAGCGAGATTCGCGCCTCGAAATTGCCCATTTATTTTTGCTTGTCAGCGTGTTTGTTTGCTTATATGCCTTTCCTGCTATTCCAGTTCAACTTTTATCACACTTTATCCACAACGGTAAATGTTCGTCCTTAAATTAAGTATGAAAGCAAAGAAAAAAAAAATTAAAGCTTACAGCACCTGGTATTCCCAGGCGGTCTCCCATCCAAGTACTAACCAGGCCCGACCCTGCTTAGCTTCCGAGATCAGACGAGATCGAGCGTTCTCAGAGTGGTATGGCCGTAAGCGAGATTTGCGCTTCGAAATTGCCAATTTATTTTTGATTGTCAGCGTGTTTGTTTGCTTATATGCCTTTCCTGCTATTCCAGTTAAACTTTTATCACACTTTATTCACCACGGTACCTGTTCGTCCTTAAATTAAGCATGAAAGCAAAGAAAAAAAAATTAAAGCTTACAGCACCTGGTATTCCCAGGCGGTCTCCCATCCAAGTACTAACCAGGCCCGACCCTGCTTAGCTTCCGAGATCAGACGAGATCGAGCGTTCTCAGAGTGGTATGGCCGTAAGCAAGATTCGCGCTTCAAAATTGCCCATTTATTTTTGCTTGTCAGCATGTTTGTTTGCTCATATGTCTTTCCTGCTATTCCAGTTCAACTTTTATCACACTTTATCCACAACGGTAAATGTTCGTCCTTAAATTAAGCCTGAAAGCAAAGAAAAAAAAATTAAAGCTTACAGCACCTGGTATTCCCAGGCGGTCTCCCATCCAAGTACTAACCAGGCCCGACCCTGCTTAGCTTCCGAGATCAGACGAGATCGAGCGTTCTCAGAGTGGTATGGCCGTAAGCGAGATTCATGCTTTGAAATTGCCCATTTATTTTAGTTGTCAGCGTGTTTGTTTGCTCATATGCCTTTCCTGCTATTTCAGTTCAACTTTTATCACACTTTATCCACAACGGTAAATGTTCGTCCTTAAATTAAGTATGAAAGCAAAAAAAATAAAAAATTTAAGCTTACAGCACCTGGTATTCCCAGGCGGTCTCCCATCCAAGTACTAACCAGGCCCGACCCTGCTTAGCTTCCGAGATCAGACGAGATCGAGCGTTCTCAGAGTGGTATGGCCGTAAGCAAGATTCGCACCTCGAAATTGCCCATTTATTTTTGCTTGTCAGCGAGTTTGTTTGCTTATATGCCTTTCCTGCTATTCCAGTTAAACTTTTATCACACTTTATTCACCACAGTACCTGTTCGTCCTTAAATTAAGCCTGAAAGCAAAGAAAAAAAAATTAAAGCTTACAGCACCTGGTATTCCCAGGCGGTCTCCCATCCAAGTACTAACCAGGCCCGACCCTGCTTAGCTTCCGAGATCAGACGAGATCGAGCGTTCTCAGAGTGGTATGGCCGTAAGCGAGATTCATGCTTTGAAATTGCCCATTTATTTTAGTTGTCAGCGTGTTTGTTTGCTCATATGCCTTTCCTGCTATTTCAGCTCAACTTTTATCACACTTTATCCACAACGGTAAATGTTCGTCCTTAAATTAAGTATGAAAGCAAAGAAAAAAAAATTTTAAGCTTACAGCACCTGGTATTCCCAGGCGGTCTCCCATCCAAGTACTAACCAGGCCCGACCCTGCTTAGCTTCCGAGATCAGACGAGATCGAGCGTTCTCAGAGTGGTATGGCCGTAAGCGAGATACGTGCTTCGAAATTGCCCATTTATTTTTGCTTCTCAGTGTGTTTGTTTGCTTATATGCCTTTCCTGCTATTTCAGTTCAACTTTTATCACACTTTATCCACAACGGTAAATGTTCGTCCTTAAATTAAGCATTAAAGCAAAGAAAAAAAAATTCAAGCTTACAGCACCTGGTATTCCCAGGCGGTCTCCCATCCAAGTACTAACCAGGCCCGACCCTGCTTAGCTTCCGAGATCAGACGAGATCGAGCGTTCTCAGAGTGGTATGGCCGTAAGCGAGATTCGCACCTCGAAATTGCCCATTTATTTTTGCTTGTCAGCGTGTTTGTTTGCTTATATGCCTTTCCTGCTATTCCAGTTCAACTTTTATCACACTTTATTCACCACGGTAAATGTTCGTCCTTAAATTAAGCATGAAAGCAAAGAAAAAAAAATTAAAGCTTACAGCACCTGGTATTCCCAGGCGGTCTCCCATCCAAGTACTGACCAGGCCCGACCCTGCTTAGCTTCCGAGATCAGACGAGATCGAGCGTTCTCAGAGTGGTATGGCCGTAAGCGAGATTCGCGCTTCAAAATTGCCCATTTATTTTTGCTTGTCAGCGTGTTTGTTTGCTTATATGCCTTTCCTGCTATTCCAGTTAAACTTTTATCACACTTTATTCACCACGGTACCTGTTCGTCCTTAAATTAAGCCTGAAAGCAAAGAAAAAAAAATTAAAGCTTACAGCACCTGGTATTCCCAGGCGGTCTCCCATCCAAGTACTAACCAGGCCCGACCCTGCTTAGCTTCCGAGATCAGACGAGATCGAGCGTTCTCAGAGTGGTATGGCCGTAAGCGAGATATGTGGTTCGAAATTGGCCATTTGTTTTTGTTGTCATCATGTTTGTTTGCTCATATGCCTTTCCTGCTATTCCAGATCAACTTTTATCACACTTTATTCACCACGGTAAATGTTCATCCTTAAATTAAGCCTGAAAGCAAAGAAAAAAAAGTTAAAGCTTACAGCACCTGGTATTCCCAGGCGGTCTCCCATCCAAGTACTAACCAGGCCCGACCCTGCTTAGCTTCCGAGATCAGACGAGATCGAGCGTTCTCAGAGTGGTATGGCCGTAAGCAAGATTCGCGCTTCAAAATTGCCCATTTATTTTTGCTTGTCAGCATGTTTGTTTGCTCATATGTCTTTCCTGCTATTCCAGTTCAACTTTTATCACACTTTATCCACAACGGTAAATGTTCGTCCTTAAATTAAGCCTGAAAGCAAAGAAAAAAAAATTAAAGCTTACAGCACCTGGTATTCCCAGGCGGTCTCCCATCCAAGTACTGACCAGGCCCGACCCTGCTTAGCTTCCGAGATCAGACGAGATCGAGCGTTCTCAGAGTGGTATGGCCGTAAGCGAGATTCGCGCTTCAAAATTGCCCATTTATTTTTGCTTGTCAGCATGTTTGTTTGCTCATATGTCTTTCCTGCTATTCCAGTTCAACTTTTATCACACTTTATCCACAACGGTAATTGTTCGTCCTTAAATTAAGCCTGAAAGCAAAGAAAAAAAAATTAAAGCTTACAGCACCTGGTATTCCCAGGCGGTCTCCCATCCAAGTACTAACCAGGCCCGACCCTGCTTAGCTTCCGAGATCAGACGAGATCGAGCGTTCTCAGAGTGGTATGGCCGTAAGCGAGATTCGCACCTCGAAATTGCCCATTTATTTTTGCTTGTCAGCGTGTTTGTTTGCTTATATGCCTTTCCTGCTATTCCAGTTCAACTTTTATCACACTTTATCCACAACGGTAAATGTTCGTCCTTAAATTAAGTATGAAAGCAAAGAAAAAAAAAATTAAAGCTTACAGCACCTGGTATTCCCAGGCGGTCTCCCATCCAAGTACTAACCAGGCCCGACCCTGCTTAGCTTCCGAGATCAGACGAGATCGAGCGTTCTCAGAGTGGTATGGCCGTAAGCGAGATTTGTGCTTCGAAATTGCCAATTTATTTTTGCTTGTCAGCGTGTTTGTTTGCTTATATGCCTTTCCTGCTATTCCAGTTAAACTTTTATCACACTTTATTCACCACGGTACCTGTTCGTCCTTAAATTAAGCCTGAAAGCAAAGAAAAAAAAATTAAAGCTTACAGCACCTGGTATTCCCAGGCGGTCTCCCATCCAAGTACTAACCAGGCCCGACCCTGCTTAGCTTCCGAGATCAGACGAGATCGAGCGTTCTCAGAGTGGTATGGCCGTAAGCGAGATATGTGCTTCGAAATTGGCCATTTGTTTTTGTTGTCATCATGTTTGTTTGCTCATATGCCTTTCCTGCTATTCCAGATCAACTTTTATCACACTTTATTCACCACGGTAAATGTTCATCCTTAAAATAAGCCTGAAAGCAAAGAAAAAAAAGTTAAATCTTTCAGCACCTGGTATTCCCAGGCGGTCTCCCATCCAAGTACTAACCAGGCCCGACCCTGCTTAGCTTCCGAGATCAGACGAGATCGAGCGTTCTCAGAGTGGTATGGCCGTAAGCGAGATTTGCGCTTCGAAATTGCCAATTTATTTTTGATTGTCAGCGTGTTTGTTTGCTTATATGCCTTTCCTGCTATTCCAGTTAAACTTTTATTACACTTTATTCACCACGGTACCTGTTCGTCCTTAAATTAAGCCTGAAAGCAAAGAAAAAAAAATTAAAGCTTACAGCACCTGGTATTCCCAGGCGGTCTCCCATCCAAGTACTAACCAGGCCCGACCCTGCTTAGCTTCCGAGATCAGACGAGATCGAGCGTTCTCAGAGTGGTATGGCCGTAAGCGAGATATGTGCTTCGAAATTGGCCATTTGTTTTTGTTGTCATCATGTTTGTTTGCTCATATGCCTTTCCTGCTATTCCAGATCAACTTTTATCACACTTTATTCACCACGGTAAATGTTCATCCTTAAATTAAGCCTGAAAGCAAAGAAAAAAAAGTTAAAGCTTACAGCACCTGGTATTCCCAGGCGGTCTCCCATCCAAGTACTAACCAGGCCCGACCCTGCTTAGCTTCCGAGATCAGACGAGATCGAGCGTTCTCAGAGTGGTATGGCCGTAAGCGAGATTCGCACCTCGAAATTGCCCATTTATTTTTGCTTGTCAGCGTGTTTGTTTGCTTATATGCCTTTCCTGCTATTCCAGTTCAACTTTTATCACACTTTATCCACAACGGTAAATGTTTGTCCTTAAATTAAGCATGAAAGCAAAGAAAAAAAAATTAAAGCTTACAGCACCTGGTATTCCCAGGCGGTCTCCCATCCAAGTACTAACCAGGCCCGACCCTGCTTAGCTTCCGAGATCAGACGAGATCGAGCGTTCTCAGAGTGGTATGGCCGTAAGCGAGATTCGCACCTCGAAATTGCCCATTTATTTTTGCTTGTCAGCGTGTTTGTTTGCTTATATGCCTTTCCTGCTATTCCAGTTCAACTTTTATCACACTTTATCCACAACGGTAAATGTTCGTCCTTAAATTAAGTATGAAAGCAAAGAAAAAAAAAATTAAAGCTTACAGCACCTGGTATTCCCAGGCGGTCTCCCATCCAAGTACTAACCAGGCCCGACCCTGCTTAGCTTCCGAGATCAGACGAGATCGAGCGTTCTCAGAGTGGTATGGCCGTAAGCGAGATTTGCGCTTCGAAATTGCCAATTTATTTTTGATTGTCAGCGTGTTTGTTTGCTTATATGCCTTTCCTGCTATTCCAGTTAAACTTTTATCACACTTTATTCACCACGGTACCTGTTCGTCCTTAAATTAAGCATGAAAGCAAAGAAAAAAAAATTAAAGCTTACAGCACCTGGTATTCCCAGGCGGTCTCCCATCCAAGTACTAACCAGGCCCGACCCTGCTTAGCTTCCGAGATCAGACGAGATCGAGCGTTCTCAGAGTGGTATGGCCGTAAGCAAGATTCGCGCTTCAAAATTGCCCATTTATTTTTGCTTGTCAGCATGTTTGTTTGCTCATATGTCTTTCCTGCTATTCCAGTTCAACTTTTATCACACTTTATCCACAACGGTAAATGTTCGTCCTTAAATTAAGCCTGAAAGCAAAGAAAAAAAAATTAAAGCTTACAGCACCTGGTATTCCCAGGCGGTCTCCCATCCAAGTACTAACCAGGCCCGACCCTGCTTAGCTTCCGAGATCAGACGAGATCGAGCGTTCTCAGAGTGGTATGGCCGTAAGCGAGATATGTGCTTCGAAATTGGCCATTTGTTTTTGTTGTCATCATGTTTGTTTGCTCATATGCCTTTCCTGCTATTCCAGATCAACTTTTATCACACTTTATTCACCACGGTAAATGTTCATCCTTAAATTAAGCCTGAAAGCAAAGAAAAAAAAGTTAAAGCTTACAGCACCTGGTATTCCCAGGCGGTCTCCCATCCAAGTACTAACCAGGCCCGACCCTGCTTAGCTTCCGAGATCAGACGAGATCGAGCGTTCTCAGAGTGGTATGGCCGTAAGCAAGATTCGCGCTTCAAAATTGCCCATTTATTTTTGCTTGTCAGCATGTTTGTTTGCTCATATGTCTTTCCTGCTATTCCAGTTCAACTTTTATCACACTTTATCCACAACGGTAAATGTTCGTCCTTAAATTAAGCCTGAAAGCAAAGAAAAAAAAGTTAAAGCTTACAGCACCTGGTATTCCCAGGCGGTCTCCCATCCAAGTACTAACCAGGCCCGACCCTGCTTAGCTTCCGAGATCAGACGAGATCGAGCGTTCTCAGAGTGGTATGGCCGTAAGCAAGATTCGCGCTTCAAAATTGCCCATTTATTTTTGCTTGTCAGCATGTTTGTTTGCTCATATGTCTTTCCTGCTATTCCAGTTCAACTTTTATCACACTTTATCCACAACGGTAAATGTTCGTCCTTAAATTAAGCCTGAAAGCAAAGAAAAAAAAATTCAAGCTTACAGCACCTGGTATTCCCAGGCGGTCTCCCATCCAAGTACTAACCAGGCCCGACCCTGCTTAGCTTCCGAGATCAGACAAGATCGAGCGTTCTCAGAGTGGTATGGCCGTAAGCGAGATTCGCACCTCGAAATTGCCCATTTATTTTTGCTTGTCAGCGTGTTTGTTTGCTTATATGCCTTTCCTGCTATTCCAGTTCAACTTTTATCACACTTTATCCACAACGGTAAATGTTCGTCCTTAAATTAAGTATGAAAGCAAAGAAAAAAAAAATTAAAGCTTACAGCACCTGGTATTCCCAGGCGGTCTCCCATCCAAGTACTAACCAGGCCCGACCCTGCTTAGCTTCCGAGATCAGACGAGATCGAGCGTTCTCAGAGTGGTATGGCCGTAAGCGAGATTTGTGCTTCGAAATTGCCAATTTATTTTTGCTTGTCAGCGTGTTTGTTTGCTTATATGCCTTTCCTGCTATTCCAGTTAAACTTTTATCACACTTTATTCACCACGGTACCTGTTCGTCCTTAAATTAAGCCTGAAAGCAAAGAAAAAAAAATTAAAGCTTACAGCACCTGGTATTCCCAGGCGGTCTCCCATCCAAGTACTAACCAGGCCCGACCCTGCTTAGCTTCCGAGATCAGACGAGATCGAGCGTTCTCAGAGTGGTATGGCCGTAAGCGAGATATGTGCTTCGAAATTGGCCATTTGTTTTTGTTGTCATCATGTTTGTTTGCTCATATGCCTTTCCTGCTATTCCAGATCAACTTTTATCACACTTTATTCACCACGGTAAATGTTCATCCTTAAAATAAGCCTGAAAGCAAAGAAAAAAAAGTTAAATCTTTCAGCACCTGGTATTCCCAGGCGGTCTCCCATCCAAGTACTAACCAGGCCCGACCCTGCTTAGCTTCCGAGATCAGACGAGATCGAGCGTTCTCAGAGTGGTATGGCCGTAAGCGAGATTTGCGCTTCGAAATTGCCAATTTATTTTTGATTGTCAGCGTGTTTGTTTGCTTATATGCCTTTCCTGCTATTCCAGTTAAACTTTTATTACACTTTATTCACCACGGTACCTGTTCGTCCTTAAATTAAGCCTGAAAGCAAAGAAAAAAAAATTAAAGCTTACAGCACCTGGTATTCCCAGGCGGTCTCCCATCCAAGTACTAACCAGGCCCGACCCTGCTTAGCTTCCGAGATCAGACGAGATCGAGCGTTCTCAGAGTGGTATGGCCGTAAGCGAGATATGTGCTTCGAAATTGGCCATTTGTTTTTGTTGTCATCATGTTTGTTTGCTCATATGCCTTTCCTGCTATTCCAGATCAACTTTTATCACACTTTATTCACCACGGTAAATGTTCATCCTTAAATTAAGCCTGAAAGCAAAGAAAAAAAAGTTAAAGCTTACAGCACCTGGTATTCCCAGGCGGTCTCCCATCCAAGTACTAACCAGGCCCGACCCTGCTTAGCTTCCGAGATCAGACGAGATCGAGCGTTCTCAGAGTGGTATGGCCGTAAGCGAGATTCGCACCTCGAAATTGCCCATTTATTTTTGCTTGTCAGCGTGTTTGTTTGCTTATATGCCTTTCCTGCTATTCCAGTTCAACTTTTATCACACTTTATCCACAACGGTAAATGTTTGTCCTTAAATTAAGCATGAAAGCAAAGAAAAAAAAATTAAAGCTTACAGCACCTGGTATTCCCAGGCGGTCTCCCATCCAAGTACTAACCAGGCCCGACCCTGCTTAGCTTCCGAGATCAGACGAGATCGAGCGTTCTCAGAGTGGTATGGCCGTAAGCGAGATTCGCACCTCGAAATTGCCCATTTATTTTTGCTTGTCAGCGTGTTTGTTTGCTTATATGCCTTTCCTGCTATTCCAGTTCAACTTTTATCACACTTTATCCACAACGGTAAATGTTCGTCCTTAAATTAAGTATGAAAGCAAAGAAAAAAAAAATTAAAGCTTACAGCACCTGGTATTCCCAGGCGGTCTCCCATCCAAGTACTAACCAGGCCCGACCCTGCTTAGCTTCCGAGATCAGACGAGATCGAGCGTTCTCAGAGTGGTATGGCCGTAAGCGAGATTTGCGCTTCGAAATTGCCAATTTATTTTTGATTGTCAGCGTGTTTGTTTGCTTATATGCCTTTCCTGCTATTCCAGTTAAACTTTTATCACACTTTATTCACCACGGTACCTGTTCGTCCTTAAATTAAGCATGAAAGCAAAGAAAAAAAAATTAAAGCTTACAGCACCTGGTATTCCCAGGCGGTCTCCCATCCAAGTACTAACCAGGCCCGACCCTGCTTAGCTTCCGAGATCAGACGAGATCGAGCGTTCTCAGAGTGGTATGGCCGTAAGCAAGATTCGCGCTTCAAAATTGCCCATTTATTTTTGCTTGTCAGCATGTTTGTTTGCTCATATGTCTTTCCTGCTATTCCAGTTCAACTTTTATCACACTTTATCCACAACGGTAAATGTTCGTCCTTAAATTAAGCCTGAAAGCAAAGAAAAAAAAATTAAAGCTTACAGCACCTGGTATTCCCAGGCGGTCTCCCATCCAAGTACTAACCAGGCCCGACCCTGCTTAGCTTCCGAGATCAGACGAGATCGAGCGTTCTCAGAGTGGTATGGCCGTAAGCGAGATATGTGGTTCGAAATTGGCCATTTGTTTTTGTTGTCATCATGTTTGTTTGCTCATATGCCTTTCCTGCTATTCCAGATCAACTTTTATCACACTTTATTCACCACGGTAAATGTTCATCCTTAAATTAAGCCTGAAAGCAAAGAAAAAAAAGTTAAAGCTTACAGCACCTGGTATTCCCAGGCGGTCTCCCATCCAAGTACTAACCAGGCCCGACCCTGCTTAGCTTCCGAGATCAGACGAGATCGAGCGTTCTCAGAGTGGTATGGCCGTAAGCAAGATTCGCGCTTCAAAATTGCCCATTTATTTTTGCTTGTCAGCATGTTTGTTTGCTCATATGTCTTTCCTGCTATTCCAGTTCAACTTTTATCACACTTTATCCACAACGGTAAATGTTCGTCCTTAAATTAAGCCTGAAAGCAAAGAAAAAAAAGTTAAAGCTTACAGCACCTGGTATTCCCAGGCGGTCTCCCATCCAAGTACTAACCAGGCCCGACCCTGCTTAGCTTCCGAGATCAGACGAGATCGAGCGTTCTCAGAGTGGTATGGCCGTAAGCAAGATTCGCGCTTCAAAATTGCCCATTTATTTTTGCTTGTCAGCATGTTTGTTTGCTCATATGTCTTTCCTGCTATTCCAGTTCAACTTTTATCACACTTTATCCACAACGGTAAATGTTCGTCCTTAAATTAAGCCTGAAAGCAAAGAAAAAAAAATTAAAGCTTACAGCACCTGGTATTCCCAGGCGGTCTCCCATCCAAGTACTAACCAGGCCCGACCCTGCTTAGCTTCCGAGATCAGACAAGATCGAGCGTTCTCAGAGTGGTATGGCCGTAAGTGAGATTCATGCTTTAAAATTGCCCATTTATTTTAGTTGTCAGCGTGTTTGTTTGCTCATATGCCTTTCCTGCTATTTCAGTTCAACTTTTATCACACTTTATCCACAACGGTAAATGTTCGTCCTTAAATTAAGTATGAAAGCAAAAAAAAAAAAAAATTTAAGCTTACAGCACCTGGTATTCCCAGGCGGTCTCCCATCCAAGTACTAACCAGGCCCGACCCTGCTTAGCTTCCGAGATCAGACGAGATCGAGCGTTCTCAGAGTGGTATGGCCGTAAGCGAGATTCGCACCTCGAAATTGCCCATTTATTTTTGCTTGTCAGCGTGTTTGTTTGCTTATATGCCTTTCCTGCTATTCCAGTTCAACTTTTATCACACTTTATCCACAACGGTAAATGTTCGTCCTTAAATTAAGTATGAAAGCAAAGAAAAAAAAAATTAAAGCTTACAGCACCTGGTATTCCCAGGCGGTCTCCCATCCAAGTACTAACCAGGCCCGACCCTGCTTAGCTTCCGAGATCAGACGAGATCGAGCGTTCTCAGAGTGGTATGGCCGTAAGCGAGATTTGCGCTTCGAAATTGCCAATTTATTTTTGATTGTCAGCGTGTTTGTTTGCTTATATGCCTTTCCTGCTATTCCAGTTAAACTTTTATCACACTTTATTCACCACGGTACCTGTTCGTCCTTAAATTAAGCATGAAAGCAAAGAAAAAAAAATTAAAGCTTACAGCACCTGGTATTCCCAGGCGGTCTCCCATCCAAGTACTAACCAGGCCCGACCCTGCTTAGCTTCCGAGATCAGACGAGATCGAGCGTTCTCAGAGTGGTATGGCCGTAAGCAAGATTCGCGCTTCAAAATTGCCCATTTATTTTTGCTTGTCAGCATGTTTGTTTGCTCATATGTCTTTCCTGCTATTCCAGTTCAACTTTTATCACACTTTATCCACAACGGTAAATGTTCGTCCTTAAATTAAGCCTGAAAGCAAAGAAAAAAAAATTAAAGCTTACAGCACCTGGTATTCCCAGGCGGTCTCCCATCCAAGTACTAACCAGGCCCGACCCTGCTTAGCTTCCGAGATCAGACGAGATCGAGCGTTCTCAGAGTGGTATGGCCGTAAGCGAGATATGTGGTTCGAAATTGGCCATTTGTTTTTGTTGTCATCATGTTTGTTTGCTCATATGCCTTTCCTGCTATTCCAGATCAACTTTTATCACACTTTATTCACCACGGTAAATGTTCATCCTTAAATTAAGCCTGAAAGCAAAGAAAAAAAAGTTAAAGCTTACAGCACCTGGTATTCCCAGGCGGTCTCCCATCCAAGTACTAACCAGGCCCGACCCTGCTTAGCTTCCGAGATCAGACGAGATCGAGCGTTCTCAGAGTGGTATGGCCGTAAGCAAGATTCGCGCTTCAAAATTGCCCATTTATTTTTGCTTGTCAGCATGTTTGTTTGCTCATATGTCTTTCCTGCTATTCCAGTTCAACTTTTATCACACTTTATCCACAACGGTAAATGTTCGTCCTTAAATTAAGCCTGAAAGCAAAGAAAAAAAAGTTAAAGCTTACAGCACCTGGTATTCCCAGGCGGTCTCCCATCCAAGTACTAACCAGGCCCGACCCTGCTTAGCTTCCGAGATCAGACGAGATCGAGCGTTCTCAGAGTGGTATGGCCGTAAGCAAGATTCGCGCTTCAAAATTGCCCATTTATTTTTGCTTGTCAGCATGTTTGTTTGCTCATATGTCTTTCCTGCTATTCCAGTTCAACTTTTATCACACTTTATCCACAACGGTAAATGTTCGTCCTTAAATTAAGCCTGAAAGCAAAGAAAAAAAAATTAAAGCTTACAGCACCTGGTATTCCCAGGCGGTCTCCCATCCAAGTACTAACCAGGCCCGACCCTGCTTAGCTTCCGAGATCAGACAAGATCGAGCGTTCTCAGAGTGGTATGGCCGTAAGTGAGATTCATGCTTTAAAATTGCCCATTTATTTTAGTTGTCAGCGTGTTTGTTTGCTCATATGCCTTTCCTGCTATTTCAGTTCAACTTTTATCACACTTTATCCACAACGGTAAATGTTCGTCCTTAAATTAAGTATGAAAGCAAAAAAAAAAAAAAATTTAAGCTTACAGCACCTGGTATTCCCAGGCGGTCTCCCATCCAAGTACTAACCAGGCCCGACCCTGCTTAGCTTCCGAGATCAGACGAGATCGAGCGTTCTCAGAGTGGTATGGCCGTAAGCGAGATTCGCACCTCGAAATTGCCCATTTATTTTTGCTTGTCAGCGTGTTTGTTTGCTTATATGCCTTTCCTGCTATTCCAGTTCAACTTTTATCACACTTTATCCACAACGGTAAATGTTCGTCCTTAAATTAAGTATGAAAGCAAAGAAAAAAAAAATTAAAGCTTACAGCACCTGGTATTCCCAGGCGGTCTCCCATCCAAGTACTAACCAGGCCCGACCCTGCTTAGCTTCCGAGATCAGACGAGATCGAGCGTTCTCAGAGTGGTAGGGCCGTAAGCGAGATATGTGCTTCGAAATTGGCCATTTGTTTTTGTTGTCATCATGTTTGTTTGCTCATATGCCTTTCCTGCTATTCCAGATCAACTTTTATCACACTTTATTCACCACGGTAAATGTTCATCCTTAAATTAAGCCTGAAAGCAAAGAAAAAAAAGTTAAAGCTTACAGCACCTGGTATTCCCAGGCGGTCTCCCATCCAAGTACTAACCAGGCCCGACCCTGCTTAGCTTCCGAGATCAGACGAGATCGAGCGTTCTCAGAGTGGTATGGCCGGAAGCAAGATTCGCGCTTCAAAATTGCCCATTTATTTTTGCTTGTCAGCATGTTTGTTTGCTCATATGTCTTTCCTGCTATTCCAGTTCAACTTTTATCACACTTTATCCACAACGGTAAATGTTCGTCCTTAAATTAAGCCTGAAAGCAAAGAAAAAAAAATTTAAGCTTACAGCACCTGGTATTCCCAGGCGGTCTCCCATCCAAGTACTAACCAGGCCCGACCCTGCTTAGCTTCCGAGATCAGACGAGATCGAGCGTTCTCAGAGTGGTATGGCCGTAAGCGAGATTCATGCTTTGAAATTGCCTATTTATTTTAGTTGTCAGCGTGTTTGTTTGCTCATATGCCTTTCCTGCTATTTCAGCTCAACTTTTATCACACTTTATCCACAACGGTAAATGTTCGTCCTTAAATTAAGTATGAAAGCAAAGAAAAAAAAATTTTAAGCTTACAGCACCTGGTATTCCCAGGCGGTCTCCCATCCAAGTACTAACCAGGCCCGACCCTGCTTAGCTTCCGAGATCAGACGAGATCGAGCGTTCTCAGAGTGGTATGGCCGTAAGCGAGATACGTGCTTCGAAATTGCCCATTTATTTTTGCTTCTCAGTGTGTTTGTTTGCTTATATGCCTTTCCTGCTATTTCAGTTCAACTTTTATCACACTTTATCCACAACGGTAAATGTTCGTCCTTAAATTAAGCATTAAAGCAAAGAAAAAAAAATTCAAGCTTACAGCACCTGGTATTCCCAGGCGGTCTCCCATCCAAGTACTAACCAAGCCCGACCCTGCTTAGCTTCCGAGATCAGACGAGATCGAGCGTTCTCAGAGTGGTATGGCCGTAAGCGAGATTCGCACCTCGAAATTGCCCATTTATTTTTGCTTGTCAGCGTGTTTGTTTGCTTATATGCCTTTCCTGCTATTCCAGTTCAACTTTTATCACACTTTATTCACCACGGTAAATGTTCGTCCTTAAATTAAGCATGAAAGCAAAGAAAAAAAAATTAAAGCTTACAGCACCTGGTATTCCCAGGCGGTCTCCCATCCAAGTACTGACCAGGCCCGACCCTGCTTAGCTTCCGAGATCAGACGAGATCGAGCGTTCTCAGAGTGGTATGGCCGTAAGCGAGATTCGCGCTTCAAAATTGCCCATTTATTTTTGCTTGTCAGCATGTTTGTTTGCTCATATGTCTTTCCTGCTATTCCAGTTCAACTTTTATCACACTTTATCCACAACGGTAAATGTTCGTCCTTAAATTAAGCCTGAAAGCAAAGAAAAAAAAATTAAAGCTTACAGCACCTGGTATTCCCAGGCGGTCTCCCATCCAAGTACTAACCAGGCCCGACCCTGCTTAGCTTCCGAGATCAGACGAGATCGAGCGTTCTCAGAGTGGTATGGCCGTAAGCGAGATATGTGGTTCGAAATTGGCCATTTGATTTTGTTGTCATCATGTTTGTTTGCTCATATGCCTTTCCTGCTATTCCAGATCAACTTTTATCACACTTTATTCACCACGGTAAATGTTCATCCTTAAATTAAGCCTGAAAGCAAAGAAAAAAAAGTTAAAGCTTACAGCACCTGGTATTCCCAGGCGGTCTCCCATCCAAGTACTAACCAGGCCCGACCCTGCTTAGCTTCCGAGATCAGACGAGATCGAGCGTTCTCAGAGTGGTATGGCCGTAAGCAAGATTCGCGCTTCAAAATTGCCCATTTATTTTTGCTTGTCAGCATGTTTGTTTGCTCATATGTCTTTCCTGCTATTCCAGTTCAACTTTTATCACACTTTATCCACAACGGTAAATGTTCGTCCTTAAATTAAGCCTGAAAGCAAAGAAAAAAAAGTTAAAGCTTACAGCACCTGGTATTCCCAGGCGGTCTCCCATCCAAGTACTAACCAGGCCCGACCCTGCTTAGCTTCCGAGATCAGACGAGATCGAGCGTTCTCAGAGTGGTATGGCCGTAAGCAAGATTCGCGCTTCAAAATTGCCCATTTATTTTTGCTTGTCAGCATGTTTGTTTGCTCATATGTCTTTCCTGCTATTCCAGTTCAACTTTTATCACACTTTATCCACAACGGTAAATGTTCGTCCTTAAATTAAGCCTGAAAGCAAAGAAAAAAAAATTAAAGCTTACAGCACCTGGTATTCCCAGGCGGTCTCCCATCCAAGTACTAACCAGGCCCGACCCTGCTTAGCTTCCGAGATCAGACAAGATCGAGCGTTCTCAGAGTGGTATGGCCGTAAGCGAGATTCATGCTTTAAAATTGCCCATTTATTTTAGTTGTCAGCGTGTTTGTTTGCTCATATGCCTTTCCTGCATTTCAGTTCAACTTTTATCACACTTTATCCACAACGGTAAATGTTCGTCCTTAAATTAAGTATGAAAGCAAAAAAAAAAAAAAATTTAAGCTTACAGCACCTGGTATTCCCAGGCGGTCTCCCATCCAAGTACTAACCAGGCCCGACCCTGCTTAGCTTCCGAGATCAGACGAGATCGAGCGTTCTCAGAGTGGTATGGCCGTAAGCGAGATTCATGCTTTGAAATTGCCCATTTATTTTAGTTGTCAGCGTGTTTGTTTGCTCATATGCCTTTCCTGCTATTTCAGTTCAACTTTTATCACACTTTATCCACAACGGTAAATGTTCGTCCTTAAATTAAGTATGAAAGCAAAGAAAAAAAAAATTTAAGCTTACAGCACCTGGTATTCCCAGGCGGTCTCCCATCCAAGTACTAACCAGGCCCGACCCTGCTTAGCTTCCGAGATCAGACGAGATCGAGCGTTCTCAGAGTGGTATGGCCGTAAGCGAGATTTGCGCTTCGAAATTGCCAATTTATTTTTGCTTGTCAGCGTGTTTGTTTGCTTATATGCCTTTCCTGCTATTCCAGTTAAACTTTTATCACACTTTATTCACCACGGTACCTGTTCGTCCTTAAATTAAGCCTGAAAGCAAAGAAAAAAAAATTAAAGCTTACAGCACCTGGTATTCCCAGGCGGTCTCCCATCCAAGTACTAACCAGGCCCGACCCTGCTTAGCTTCCGAGATCAGACGAGATCGAGCGTTCTCAGAGTGGTATGGCCGTAAGCGAGATATGTGCTTCGAAATTGGCCATTTGTTTTTGTTGTCATCATGTTTGTTTGCTCATATGCCTTTCCTGCTATTCCAGATCAACTTTTATCACACTTTATTCACCACGGTAAATGTTCATCCTTAAATTAAGCCTGAAAGCAAAGAAAAAAAAGTTAAAGCTTACAGCACCTGGTATTCCCAGGCGGTCTCCCATCCAAGTACTAACCAGGCCCGACCCTGCTTAGCTTCCGAGATCAGACGAGATCGAGCGTTCTCAGAGTGGTATGGCCGTAAGCGAGATATGTGGTTCGAAATTGGCCATTTGTTTTTGTTGTCATCATGTTTGTTTGCTCATATGCCTTTCCTGCTATTCCAGATCAACTTTTATCACACTTTATTCACCACGGTAAATGTTCATCCTTAAATTAAGCCTGAAAGCAAAGAAAAAAAAGTTAAAGCTTACAGCACCTGGTATTCCCAGGCGGTCTCCCATCCAAGTACTAACCAGGCCCGACCCTGCTTAGCTTCCGAGATCAGACGAGATCGAGCGTTCTCAGAGTGGTATGGCCGTAAGCGAGATTTGCGCTTCGAAATTGCCAATTTATTTTTGATTGTCAGCGTGTTTGTTTGCTTATATGCCTTTCCTGCTATTCCAGTTAAACTTTTATCACACTTTATTCACCACGGTACCTGTTCGTCCTTAAATTAAGCATGAAAGCAAAGAAAAAAAAATTAAAGCTTACAGCACCTGGTATTCCCAGGCGGTCTCCCATCCAAGTACTAACCAGGCCCGACCCTGCTTAGCTTCCGAGATCAGACGAGATCGAGCGTTCTCAGAGTGGTATGGCCGGAAGCAAGATTCGCGCTTCAAAATTGCCCATTTATTTTTGCTTGTCAGCATGTTTGTTTGCTCATATGTCTTTCCTGCTATTCCAGTTCAACTTTTATCACACTTTATCCACAACGGTAAATGTTCGTCCTTAAATTAAGCCTGAAAGCAAAGAAAAAAAAATTAAAGCTTACAGCACCTGGTATTCCCAGGCGGTCTCCCATCCAAGTACTAACCAGGCCCGACCCTGCTTAGCTTCCGAGATCAGACGAGATCGAGCGTTCTCAGAGTGGTATGGCCGTAAGCGAGATATGTGGTTCGAAATTGGCCATTTGTTTTTGTTGTCATCATGTTTGTTTGCTCATATGCCTTTCCTGCTATTCCAGATCAACTTTTATCACACTTTATTCACCACGGTAAATGTTCATCCTTAAATTAAGCCTGAAAGCAAAGAAAAAAAAGTTAAAGCTTACAGCACCTGGTATTCCCAGGCGGTCTCCCATCCAAGTACTAACCAGGCCCGACCCTGCTTAGCTTCCGAGATCAGACGAGATCGAGCGTTCTCAGAGTGGTATGGCCGTAAGCAAGATTCGCGCTTCAAAATTGCCCATTTATTTTTGCTTGTCAGCATGTTTGTTTGCTCATATGTCTTTCCTGCTATTCCAGTTCAACTTTTATCACACTTTATCCACAACGGTAAATGTTCGTCCTTAAATTAAGCCTGAAAGCAAAGAAAAAAAAGTTAAAGCTTACAGCACCTGGTATTCCCAGGCGGTCTCCCATCCAAGTACTAACCAGGCCCGACCCTGCTTAGCTTCCGAGATCAGACGAGATCGAGCGTTCTCAGAGTGGTATGGCCGTAAGCAAGATTCGCGCTTCAAAATTGCCCATTTATTTTTGCTTGTCAGCATGTTTGTTTGCTCATATGTCTTTCCTGCTATTCCAGTTCAACTTTTATCACACTTTATCCACAACGGTAAATGTTCGTCCTTAAATTAAGCCTGAAAGCAAAGAAAAAAAAATTAAAGCTTACAGCACCTGGTATTCCCAGGCGGTCTCCCATCCAAGTACTAACCAGGCCCGACCCTGCTTAGCTTCCGAGATCAGACAAGATCGAGCGTTCTCAGAGTGGTATGGCCGTAAGTGAGATTCATGCTTTAAAATTGCCCATTTATTTTAGTTGTCAGCGTGTTTGTTTGCTCATATGCCTTTCCTGCTATTTCAGTTCAACTTTTATCACACTTTATCCACAACGGTAAATGTTCGTCCTTAAATTAAGTATGAAAGCAAAAAAAAAAAAAAATTTAAGCTTACAGCACCTGGTATTCCCAGGCGGTCTCCCATCCAAGTACTAACCAGGCCCGACCCTGCTTAGCTTCCGAGATCAGACGAGATCGAGCGTTCTCAGAGTGGTATGGCCGTAAGCGAGATTCGCACCTCGAAATTGCCCATTTATTTTTGCTTGTCAGCGTGTTTGTTTGCTTATATGCCTTTCCTGCTATTCCAGTTCAACTTTTATCACACTTTATCCACAACGGTAAATGTTCGTCCTTAAATTAAGTATGAAAGCAAAGAAAAAAAAAATTAAAGCTTACAGCACCTGGTATTCCCAGGCGGTCTCCCATCCAAGTACTAACCAGGCCCGACCCTGCTTAGCTTCCGAGATCAGACGAGATCGAGCGTTCTCAGAGTGGTAGGGCCGTAAGCGAGATATGTGCTTCGAAATTGGCCATTTGTTTTTGTTGTCATCATGTTTGTTTGCTCATATGCCTTTCCTGCTATTCCAGATCAACTTTTATCACACTTTATTCACCACGGTAAATGTTCATCCTTAAATTAAGCCTGAAAGCAAAGAAAAAAAAGTTAAAGCTTACAGCACCTGGTATTCCCAGGCGGTCTCCCATCCAAGTACTAACCAGGCCCGACCCTGCTTAGCTTCCGAGATCAGACGAGATCGAGCGTTCTCAGAGTGGTATGGCCGGAAGCAAGATTCGCGCTTCAAAATTGCCCATTTATTTTTGCTTGTCAGCATGTTTGTTTGCTCATATGTCTTTCCTGCTATTCCAGTTCAACTTTTATCACACTTTATCCACAACGGTAAATGTTCGTCCTTAAATTAAGCCTGAAAGCAAAGAAAAAAAAATTAAAGCTTACAGCACCTGGTATTCCCAGGCGGTCTCCCATCCAAGTACTAACCAGGCCCGACCCTGCTTAGCTTCCGAGATCAGACGAGATCGAGCGTTCTCAGAGTGGTATGGCCGTAAGCGAGATTCATGCTTTGAAATTGCCTATTTATTTTAGTTGTCAGCGTGTTTGTTTGCTCATATGCCTTTCCTGCTATTTCAGCTCAACTTTTATCACACTTTATCCACAACGGTAAATGTTCGTCCTTAAATTAAGTATGAAAGCAAAGAAAAAAAAATTTTAAGCTTACAGCACCTGGTATTCCCAGGCGGTCTCCCATCCAAGTACTAACCAGGCCCGACCCTGCTTAGCTTCCGAGATCAGACGAGATCGAGCGTTCTCAGAGTGGTATGGCCGTAAGCGAGATACGTGCTTCGAAATTGCCCATTTATTTTTGCTTCTCAGTGTGTTTGTTTGCTTATATGCCTTTCCTGCTATTTCAGTTCAACTTTTATCACACTTTATCCACAACGGTAAATGTTCGTCCTTAAATTAAGCATTAAAGCAAAGAAAAAAAAATTCAAGCTTACAGCACCTGGTATTCCCAGGCGGTCTCCCATCCAAGTACTAACCAAGCCCGACCCTGCTTAGCTTCCGAGATCAGACGAGATCGAGCGTTCTCAGAGTGGTATGGCCGTAAGCGAGATTCGCACCTCGAAATTGCCCATTTATTTTTGCTTGTCAGCGTGTTTGTTTGCTTATATGCCTTTCCTGCTATTCCAGTTCAACTTTTATCACACTTTATTCACCACGGTAAATGTTCGTCCTTAAATTAAGCATGAAAGCAAAGAAAAAAAAATTAAAGCTTACAGCACCTGGTATTCCCAGGCGGTCTCCCATCCAAGTACTGACCAGGCCCGACCCTGCTTAGCTTCCGAGATCAGACGAGATCGAGCGTTCTCAGAGTGGTATGGCCGTAAGCGAGATTCGCGCTTCAAAATTGCCCATTTATTTTTGCTTGTCAGCATGTTTGTTTGCTCATATGTCTTTCCTGCTATTCCAGTTCAACTTTTATCACACTTTATCCACAACGGTAAATGTTCGTCCTTAAATTAAGCCTGAAAGCAAAGAAAAAAAAATTAAAGCTTACAGCACCTGGTATTCCCAGGCGGTCTCCCATCCAAGTACTAACCAGGCCCGACCCTGCTTAGCTTCCGAGATCAGACGAGATCGAGCGTTCTCAGAGTGGTATGGCCGTAAGCGAGATATGTGGTTCGAAATTGGCCATTTGTTTTTGTTGTCATCATGTTTGTTTGCTCATATGCCTTTCCTGCTATTCCAGATCAACTTTTATCACACTTTATTCACCACGGTAAATGTTCATCCTTAAATTAAGCCTGAAAGCAAAGAAAAAAAAGTTAAAGCTTACAGCACCTGGTATTCCCAGGCGGTCTCCCATCCAAGTACTAACCAGGCCCGACCCTGCTTAGCTTCCGAGATCAGACGAGATCGAGCGTTCTCAGAGTGGTATGGCCGTAAGCAAGATTCGCGCTTCAAAATTGCCCATTTATTTTTGCTTGTCAGCATGTTTGTTTGCTCATATGTCTTTCCTGCTATTCCAGTTCAACTTTTATCACACTTTATCCACAACGGTAAATGTTCGTCCTTAAATTAAGCCTGAAAGCAAAGAAAAAAAAGTTAAAGCTTACAGCACCTGGTATTCCCAGGCGGTCTCCCATCCAAGTACTAACCAGGCCCGACCCTGCTTAGCTTCCGAGATCAGACGAGATCGAGCGTTCTCAGAGTGGTATGGCCGTAAGCAAGATTCGCGCTTCAAAATTGCCCATTTATTTTTGCTTGTCAGCATGTTTGTTTGCTCATATGTCTTTCCTGCTATTCCAGTTCAACTTTTATCACACTTTATCCACAACGGTAAATGTTCGTCCTTAAATTAAGCCTGAAAGCAAAGAAAAAAAAATTAAAGCTTACAGCACCTGGTATTCCCAGGCGGTCTCCCATCCAAGTACTAACCAGGCCCGACCCTGCTTAGCTTCCGAGATCAGACAAGATCGAGCGTTCTCAGAGTGGTATGGCCGTAAGCGAGATTCATGCTTTAAAATTGCCCATTTATTTTAGTTGTCAGCGTGTTTGTTTGCTCATATGCCTTTCCTGCATTTCAGTTCAACTTTTATCACACTTTATCCACAACGGTAAATGTTCGTCCTTAAATTAAGTATGAAAGCAAAAAAAAAAAAAAATTTAAGCTTACAGCACCTGGTATTCCCAGGCGGTCTCCCATCCAAGTACTAACCAGGCCCGACCCTGCTTAGCTTCCGAGATCAGACGAGATCGAGCGTTCTCAGAGTGGTATGGCCGTAAGCGAGATTCATGCTTTGAAATTGCCCATTTATTTTAGTTGTCAGCGTGTTTGTTTGCTCATATGCCTTTCCTGCTATTTCAGTTCAACTTTTATCACACTTTATCCACAACGGTAAATGTTCGTCCTTAAATTAAGTATGAAAGCAAAGAAAAAAAAAATTTAAGCTTACAGCACCTGGTATTCCCAGGCGGTCTCCCATCCAAGTACTAACCAGGCCCGACCCTGCTTAGCTTCCGAGATCAGACGAGATCGAGCGTTCTCAGAGTGGTATGGCCGTAAGCGAGATTCGCACCTCGAAATTGCCCATTTATTTTTGCTTGTCAGCGTGTTTGTTTGCTTATATGCCTTTCCTGCTATTCCAGTTCAACTTTTATCACACTTGATCCACAACGGTAAATGTTCGTCCTTAAATTAAGTATGAAAGCAAAGAAAAAAAAAATTAAAGCTTACAGCACCTGGTATTCCCAGGCGGTCTCCCATCCAAGTACTAACCAGGCCCGACCCTGCTTAGCTTCCGAGATCAGACAAGATCGAGCGTTCTCAGAGTGGTATGGCCGTAAGCGAGATTCATGCTTTAAAATTGCCCATTTATTTTAGTTGTCAGCGTGTTTGTTTGCTCATATGCCTTTCCTGCATTTCAGTTCAACTTTTATCACACTTTATCCACAACGGTAAATGTTCGTCCTTAAATTAAGTATGAAAGCAAAAAAAAAAAAAAATTTAAGCTTACAGCACCTGGTATTCCCAGGCGGTCTCCCATCCAAGTACTAACCAGGCCCGACCCTGCTTAGCTTCCGAGATCAGACGAGATCGAGCGTTCTCAGAGTGGTATGGCCGTAAGCGAGATTCATGCTTTGAAATTGCCCATTTATTTTAGTTGTCAGCGTGTTTGTTTGCTCATATGCCTTTCCTGCTATTTCAGTTCAACTTTTATCACACTTTATCCACAACGGTAAATGTTCGTCCTTAAATTAAGTATGAAAGCAAAGAAAAAAAAAATTTAAGCTTACAGCACCTGGTATTCCCAGGCGGTCTCCCATCCAAGTACTAACCAGGCCCGACCCTGCTTAGCTTCCGAGATCAGACGAGATCGAGCGTTCTCAGAGTGGTATGGCCGTAAGCGAGATTTGCGCTTCGAAATTGCCAATTTATTTTTGCTTGTCAGCGTGTTTGTTTGCTTATATGCCTTTCCTGCTATTCCAGTTAAACTTTTATCACACTTTATTCACCACGGTACCTGTTCGTCCTTAAATTAAGCCTGAAAGCAAAGAAAAAAAAATTAAAGCTTACAGCACCTGGTATTCCCAGGCGGTCTCCCATCCAAGTACTAACCAGGCCCGACCCTGCTTAGCTTCCGAGATCAGACGAGATCGAGCGTTCTCAGAGTGGTATGGCCGTAAGCGAGATATGTGGTTCGAAATTGGCCATTTGTTTTTGTTGTCATCATGTTTGTTTGCTCATATGCCTTTCCTGCTATTCCAGATCAACTTTTATCACACTTTATTCACCACGGTAAATGTTCATCCTTAAATTAAGCCTGAAAGCAAAGAAAAAAAAGTTAAAGCTTACAGCACCTGGTATTCCCAGGCGGTCTCCCATCCAAGTACTAACCAGGCCCGACCCTGCTTAGCTTCCGAGATCAGACGAGATCGAGCGTTCTCAGAGTGGTATGGCCGTAAGCGAGATATGTGGTTCGAAATTGGCCATTTGTTTTTGTTGTCATCATGTTTGTTTGCTCATATGCCTTTCCTGCTATTCCAGATCAACTTTTATCACACTTTATTCACCACGGTAAATGTTCATCCTTAAATTAAGCCTGAAAGCAAAGAAAAAAAAGTTAAAGCTTACAGCACCTGGTATTCCCAGGCGGTCTCCCATCCAAGTACTAACCAGGCCCGACCCTGCTTAGCTTCCGAGATCAGACGAGATCGAGCGTTCTCAGAGTGGTATGGCCGGAAGCAAGATTCGCGCTTCAAAATTGCCCATTTATTTTTGCTTGTCAGCATGTTTGTTTGCTCATATGTCTTTCCTGCTATTCCAGTTCAACTTTTATCACACTTTATCCACAACGGTAAATGTTCGTCCTTAAATTAAGCCTGAAAGCAAAGAAAAAAAAATTAAAGCTTACAGCACCTGGTATTCCCAGGCGGTCTCCCATCCAAGTACTAACCAGGCCCGACCCTGCTTAGCTTCCGAGATCAGACGAGATCGAGCGTTCTCAGAGTGGTATGGCCGTAAGCGAGATTCATGCTTTGAAATTGCCCATTTATTTTAGTTGTCAGCGTGTTTGTTTGCTCATATGCCTTTCCTGCTATTTCAGTTCAACTTTTATCACACTTTATCCACAACGGTAAATGTTCGTCCTTAAATTAAGTATGAAAGCAAAGAAAAAAAAAATGTAAGCTTACAGCACCTGGTATTCCCAGGCGGTCTCCCATCCAAGTACTAACCAGGCCCGACCCTGCTTAGCTTCCGAGATCAGACGAGATCGAGCGTTCTCAGAGTGGTATGGCCGTAAGCGAGATTCGCACCTCGAAATTGCCCATTTATTTTTGCTTGTCAGCGTGTTTGTTTGCTTATATGCCTTTCCTGCTATTCCAGTTCAACTTTTATCACACTTTATCCACAACGGTAAATGTTCGTCCTTAAATTAAGTATGAAAGCAAAGAAAAAAAAAATTAAAGCTTACAGCACCTGGTATTCCCAGGCGGTCTCCCATCCAAGTACTAACCAGGCCCGACCCTGCTTAGCTTCCGAGATCAGACGAGATCGAGCGTTCTCAGAGTGGTAGGGCCGTAAGCGAGATATGTGCTTCGAAATTGGCCATTTGTTTTTGTTGTCATCATGTTTGTTTGCTCATATGCCTTTCCTGCTATTCCAGATCAACTTTTATCACACTTTATTCACCACGGTAAATGTTCATCCTTAAATTAAGCCTGAAAGCAAAGAAAAAAAAGTTAAAGCTTACAGCACCTGGTATTCCCAGGCGGTCTCCCATCCAAGTACTAACCAGGCCCGACCCTGCTTAGCTTCCGAGATCAGACGAGATCGAGCGTTCTCAGAGTGGTATGGCCGGAAGCAAGATTCGCGCTTCAAAATTGCCCATTTATTTTTGCTTGTCAGCATGTTTGTTTGCTCATATGTCTTTCCTGCTATTCCAGTTCAACTTTTATCACACTTTATCCACAACGGTAAATGTTCGTCCTTAAATTAAGCCTGAAAGCAAAGAAAAAAAAATTAAAGCTTACAGCACCTGGTATTCCCAGGCGGTCTCCCATCCAAGTACTAACCAGGCCCGACCCTGCTTAGCTTCCGAGATCAGACGAGATCGAGCGTTCTCAGAGTGGTATGGCCGTAAGCGAGATACATGCTTTGAAATTGCCTATTTATTTTAGTTGTCAGCGTGTTTGTTTGCTCATATGCCTTTCCTGCTATTTCAGCTCAACTTTTATCACACTTTATCCACAACGGTAAATGTTCGTCCTTAAATTAAGTATGAAAGCAAAGAAAAAAAAATTTTAAGCTTACAGCACCTGGTATTCCCAGGCGGTCTCCCATCCAAGTACTAACCAGGCCCGACCCTGCTTAGCTTCCGAGATCAGACGAGATCGAGCGTTCTCAGAGTGGTATGGCCGTAAGCGAGATACGTGCTTCGAAATTGCCCATTTATTTTTGCTTCTCAGTGTGTTTGTTTGCTTATATGCCTTTCCTGCTATTTCAGTTCAACTTTTATCACACTTTATCCACAACGGTAAATGTTCGTCCTTAAATTAAGCATTAAAGCAAAGAAAAAAAAATTCAAGCTTACAGCACCTGGTATTCCCAGGCGGTCTCCCATCCAAGTACTAACCAAGCCCGACCCTGCTTAGCTTCCGAGATCAGACGAGATCGAGCGTTCTCAGAGTGGTATGGCCGTAAGCGAGATTCGCACCTCGAAATTGCCCATTTATTTTTGCTTGTCAGCGTGTTTGTTTGCTTATATGCCTTTCCTGCTATTCCAGTTCAACTTTTATCACACTTTATTCACCACGGTAAATGTTCGTCCTTAAATTAAGCATGAAAGCAAAGAAAAAAAAATTAAAGCTTACAGCACCTGGTATTCCCAGGCGGTCTCCCATCCAAGTACTGACCAGGCCCGACCCTGCTTAGCTTCCGAGATCAGACGAGATCGAGCGTTCTCAGAGTGGTATGGCCGTAAGCGAGATTCGCGCTTCAAAATTGCCCATTTATTTTTGCTTGTCAGCATGTTTGTTTGCTCATATGTCTTTCCTGCTATTCCAGTTCAACTTTTATCACACTTTATCCACAACGGTAAATGTTCGTCCTTAAATTAAGCCTGAAAGCAAAGAAAAAAAAAATGTAAGCTTACAGCACCTGGTATTCCCAGGCGGTCTCCCATCCAAGTACTAACCAGGCCCGACCCTGCTTAGCTTCCGAGATCAGACGAGATCGAGCGTTCTCAGAGTGGTATGGCCGTAAGCAAGATTCATGCTTTGAAATTGCCCATTTATTTTAGTTGTCAGCGTGTTTGTTTGCTCATATGCCTTTCCTGCTATTTCAGTTCAACTTTTATCACACTTTATCCACAACGGTAAATGTTCGTCCTTAAATTAAGTATGAAAGCAAAGAAAAAAAAAATTTAAGCTTACAGCACCTGGTATTCCCAGGCGGTCTCCCATCCAAGTACTAACCAGGCCCGACCCTGCTTAGCTTCCGAGATCAGACGAGATCGAGCGTTCTCAGAGTGGTATGGCCGTAAGCGAGATTCGCACCTCGAAATTGCCCATTTATTTTTGCTTGTCAGCGTGTTTGTTTGCTTATATGCCTTTCCTGCTATTCCAGTTCAACTTTTATCACACTTGATCCACAACGGTAAATGTTCGTCCTTAAATTAAGTATGAAAGCAAAGAAAAAAAAAATTAAAGCTTACAGCACCTGGTATTCCCAGGCGGTCTCCCATCCAAGTACTAACCAGGCCCGACCCTGCTTAGCTTCCGAGATCAGACGAGATCGAGCGTTCTCAGAGTGGTATGGCCGTAAGCGAGATTTGCGCTTCGAAATTGCCAATTTATTTTTGCTTGTCAGCGTGTTTGTTTGCTTATATGCCTTTCCTGCTATTCCAGTTAAACTTTTATCACACTTTATTCACCACGGTACCTGTTCGTCCTTAAATTAAGCCTGAAAGCAAAGAAAAAAAAATTAAAGCTTACAGCACCTGGTATTCCCAGGCGGTCTCCCATCCAAGTACTAACCAGGCCCGACCCTGCTTAGCTTCCGAGATCAGACGAGATCGAGCGTTCTCAGAGTGGTATGGCCGTAAGCGAGATATGTGCTTCGAAATTGGCCATTTGTTTTTGTTGTCATCATGTTTGTTTGCTCATATGCCTTTCCTGCTATTCCAGATCAACTTTTATCACACTTTATTCACCACGGTAAATGTTCATCCTTAAATTAAGCCTGAAAGCAAAGAAAAAAAAGTTAAAGCTTACAGCACCTGGTATTCCCAGGCGGTCTCCCATCCAAGTACTAACCAGGCCCGACCCTGCTTAGCTTCCGAGATCAGACGAGATCGAGCGTTCTCAGAGTGGTATGGCCGTAAGCGAGATATGTGGTTCGAAATTGGCCATTTGTTTTTGTTGTCATCATGTTTGTTTGCTCATATGCCTTTCCTGCTATTCCAGATCAACTTTTATCACACTTTATTCACCACGGTAAATGTTCATCCTTAAATTAAGCCTGAAAGCAAAGAAAAAAAAGTTAAAGCTTACAGCACCTGGTATTCCCAGGCGGTCTCCCATCCAAGTACTAACCAGGCCCGACCCTGCTTAGCTTCCGAGATCAGACGAGATCGAGCGTTCTCAGAGTGGTATGGCCGGAAGCAAGATTCGCGCTTCAAAATTGCCCATTTATTTTTGCTTGTCAGCATGTTTGTTTGCTCATATGTCTTTCCTGCTATTCCAGTTCAACTTTTATCACACTTTATCCACAACGGTAAATGTTCGTCCTTAAATTAAGCCTGAAAGCAAAGAAAAAAAAATTAAAGCTTACAGCACCTGGTATTCCCAGGCGGTCTCCCATCCAAGTACTAACCAGGCCCGACCCTGCTTAGCTTCCGAGATCAGACGAGATCGAGCGTTCTCAGAGTGGTATGGCCGTAAGCGAGATATGTGGTTCGAAATTGGCCATTTGTTTTTGTTGTCATCATGTTTGTTTGCTCATATGCCTTTCCTGCTATTCCAGATCAACTTTTATCACACTTTATTCACCACGGTAAATGTTCATCCTTAAATTAAGCCTGAAAGCAAAGAAAAAAAAGTTAAAGCTTACAGCACCTGGTATTCCCAGGCGGTCTCCCATCCAAGTACTAACCAGGCCCGACCCTGCTTAGCTTCCGAGATCAGACGAGATCGAGCGTTCTCAGAGTGGTATGGCCGTAAGCAAGATTCGCGCTTCAAAATTGCCCATTTATTTTTGCTTGTCAGCATGTTTGTTTGCTCATATGTCTTTCCTGCTATTCCAGTTCAACTTTTATCACACTTTATCCACAACGGTAAATGTTCGTCCTTAAATTAAGCCTGAAAGCAAAGAAAAAAAAGTTAAAGCTTACAGCACCTGGTATTCCCAGGCGGTCTCCCATCCAAGTACTAACCAGGCCCGACCCTGCTTAGCTTCCGAGATCAGACGAGATCGAGCGTTCTCAGAGTGGTATGGCCGTAAGCAAGATTCGCGCTTCAAAATTGCCCATTTATTTTTGCTTGTCAGCATGTTTGTTTGCTCATATGTCTTTCCTGCTATTCCAGTTCAACTTTTATCACACTTTATCCACAACGGTAAATGTTCGTCCTTAAATTAAGCCTGAAAGCAAAGAAAAAAAAATTAAAGCTTACAGCACCTGGTATTCCCAGGCGGTCTCCCATCCAAGTACTAACCAGGCCCGACCCTGCTTAGCTTCCGAGATCAGACAAGATCGAGCGTTCTCAGAGTGGTATGGCCGTAAGTGAGATTCATGCTTTAAAATTGCCCATTTATTTTAGTTGTCAGCGTGTTTGTTTGCTCATATGCCTTTCCTGCTATTTCAGTTCAACTTTTATCACACTTTATCCACAACGGTAAATGTTCGTCCTTAAATTAAGTATGAAAGCAAAAAAAAAAAAAAATTTAAGCTTACAGCACCTGGTATTCCCAGGCGGTCTCCCATCCAAGTACTAACCAGGCCCGACCCTGCTTAGCTTCCGAGATCAGACGAGATCGAGCGTTCTCAGAGTGGTATGGCCGTAAGCGAGATTCGCACCTCGAAATTGCCCATTTATTTTTGCTTGTCAGCGTGTTTGTTTGCTTATATGCCTTTCCTGCTATTCCAGTTCAACTTTTATCACACTTTATCCACAACGGTAAATGTTCGTCCTTAAATTAAGTATGAAAGCAAAGAAAAAAAAAATTAAAGCTTACAGCACCTGGTATTCCCAGGCGGTCTCCCATCCAAGTACTAACCAGGCCCGACCCTGCTTAGCTTCCGAGATCAGACGAGATCGAGCGTTCTCAGAGTGGTAGGGCCGTAAGCGAGATATGTGCTTCGAAATTGGCCATTTGTTTTTGTTGTCATCATGTTTGTTTGCTCATATGCCTTTCCTGCTATTCCAGATCAACTTTTATCACACTTTATTCACCACGGTAAATGTTCATCCTTAAATTAAGCCTGAAAGCAAAGAAAAAAAAGTTAAAGCTTACAGCACCTGGTATTCCCAGGCGGTCTCCCATCCAAGTACTAACCAGGCCCGACCCTGCTTAGCTTCCGAGATCAGACGAGATCGAGCGTTCTCAGAGTGGTATGGCCGTAAGCAAGATTCGCGCTTCAAAATTGCCCATTTATTTTTGCTTGTCAGCATGTTTGTTTGCTCATATGTCTTTCCTGCTATTCCAGTTCAACTTTTATCACACTTTATCCACAACGGTAAATGTTCGTCCTTAAATTAAGCCTGAAAGCAAAGAAAAAAAAATTAAAGCTTACAGCACCTGGTATTCCCAGGCGGTCTCCCATCCAAGTACTAACCAGGCCCGACCCTGCTTAGCTTCCGAGATCAGACGAGATCGAGCGTTCTCAGAGTGGTATGGCCGTAAGCGAGATTCATGCTTTGAAATTGCCTATTTATTTTAGTTGTCAGCGTGTTTGTTTGCTCATATGCCTTTCCTGCTATTTCAGCTCAACTTTTATCACACTTTATCCACAACGGTAAATGTTCGTCCTTAAATTAAGTATGAAAGCAAAGAAAAAAAAATTTTAAGCTTACAGCACCTGGTATTCCCAGGCGGTCTCCCATCCAAGTACTAACCAGGCCCGACCCTGCTTAGCTTCCGAGATCAGACGAGATCGAGCGTTCTCAGAGTGGTATGGCCGTAAGCGAGATACGTGCTTCGAAATTGCCCATTTATTTTTGCTTCTCAGTGTGTTTGTTTGCTTATATGCCTTTCCTGCTATTTCAGTTCAACTTTTATCACACTTTATCCACAACGGTAAATGTTCGTCCTTAAATTAAGCATTAAAGCAAAGAAAAAAAAATTCAAGCTTACAGCACCTGGTATTCCCAGGCGGTCTCCCATCCAAGTACTAACCAAGCCCGACCCTGCTTAGCTTCCGAGATCAGACGAGATCGAGCGTTCTCAGAGTGGTATGGCCGTAAGCGAGATTCGCACCTCGAAATTGCCCATTTATTTTTGCTTGTCAGCGTGTTTGTTTGCTTATATGCCTTTCCTGCTATTCCAGTTCAACTTTTATCACACTTTATTCACCACGGTAAATGTTCGTCCTTAAATTAAGCATGAAAGCAAAGAAAAAAAAATTAAAGCTTACAGCACCTGGTATTCCCAGGCGGTCTCCCATCCAAGTACTGACCAGGCCCGACCCTGCTTAGCTTCCGAGATCAGACGAGATCGAGCGTTCTCAGAGTGGTATGGCCGTAAGCGAGATTCGCGCTTCAAAATTGCCCATTTATTTTTGCTTGTCAGCATGTTTGTTTGCTCATATGTCTTTCCTGCTATTCCAGTTCAACTTTTATCACACTTTATCCACAACGGTAAATGTTCGTCCTTAAATTAAGCCTGAAAGCAAAGAAAAAAAAATTAAAGCTTACAGCACCTGGTATTCCCAGGCGGTCTCCCATCCAAGTACTAACCAGGCCCGACCCTGCTTAGCTTCCGAGATCAGACGAGATCGAGCGTTCTCAGAGTGGTATGGCCGTAAGCGAGATATGTGGTTCGAAATTGGCCATTTGTTTTTGTTGTCATCATGTTTGTTTGCTCATATGCCTTTCCTGCTATTCCAGATCAACTTTTATCACACTTTATTCACCACGGTAAATGTTCATCCTTAAATTAAGCCTGAAAGCAAAGAAAAAAAAGTTAAAGCTTACAGCACCTGGTATTCCCAGGCGGTCTCCCATCCAAGTACTAACCAGGCCCGACCCTGCTTAGCTTCCGAGATCAGACGAGATCGAGCGTTCTCAGAGTGGTATGGCCGTAAGCAAGATTCGCGCTTCAAAATTGCCCATTTATTTTTGCTTGTCAGCATGTTTGTTTGCTCATATGTCTTTCCTGCTATTCCAGTTCAACTTTTATCACACTTTATCCACAACGGTAAATGTTCGTCCTTAAATTAAGCCTGAAAGCAAAGAAAAAAAAGTTAAAGCTTACAGCACCTGGTATTCCCAGGCGGTCTCCCATCCAAGTACTAACCAGGCCCGACCCTGCTTAGCTTCCGAGATCAGACGAGATCGAGCGTTCTCAGAGTGGTATGGCCGTAAGCAAGATTCGCGCTTCAAAATTGCCCATTTATTTTTGCTTGTCAGCATGTTTGTTTGCTCATATGTCTTTCCTGCTATTCCAGTTCAACTTTTATCACACTTTATCCACAACGGTAAATGTTCGTCCTTAAATTAAGCCTGAAAGCAAAGAAAAAAAAATTAAAGCTTACAGCACCTGGTATTCCCAGGCGGTCTCCCATCCAAGTACTAACCAGGCCCGACCCTGCTTAGCTTCCGAGATCAGACAAGATCGAGCGTTCTCAGAGTGGTATGGCCGTAAGCGAGATTCATGCTTTAAAATTGCCCATTTATTTTAGTTGTCAGCGTGTTTGTTTGCTCATATGCCTTTCCTGCATTTCAGTTCAACTTTTATCACACTTTATCCACAACGGTAAATGTTCGTCCTTAAATTAAGTATGAAAGCAAAAAAAAAAAAAAATTTAAGCTTACAGCACCTGGTATTCCCAGGCGGTCTCCCATCCAAGTACTAACCAGGCCCGACCCTGCTTAGCTTCCGAGATCAGACGAGATCGAGCGTTCTCAGAGTGGTATGGCCGTAAGCGAGATTCATGCTTTGAAATTGCCCATTTATTTTAGTTGTCAGCGTGTTTGTTTGCTCATATGCCTTTCCTGCTATTTCAGTTCAACTTTTATCACACTTTATCCACAACGGTAAATGTTCGTCCTTAAATTAAGTATGAAAGCAAAGAAAAAAAAAATTTAAGCTTACAGCACCTGGTATTCCCAGGCGGTCTCCCATCCAAGTACTAACCAGGCCCGACCCTGCTTAGCTTCCGAGATCAGACGAGATCGAGCGTTCTCAGAGTGGTATGGCCGTAAGCGAGATTCGCACCTCGAAATTGCCCATTTATTTTTGCTTGTCAGCGTGTTTGTTTGCTTATATGCCTTTCCTGCTATTCCAGTTCAACTTTTATCACACTTGATCCACAACGGTAAATGTTCGTCCTTAAATTAAGTATGAAAGCAAAGAAAAAAAAAATTAAAGCTTACAGCACCTGGTATTCCCAGGCGGTCTCCCATCCAAGTACTAACCAGGCCCGACCCTGCTTAGCTTCCGAGATCAGACAAGATCGAGCGTTCTCAGAGTGGTATGGCCGTAAGCGAGATTCATGCTTTAAAATTGCCCATTTATTTTAGTTGTCAGCGTGTTTGTTTGCTCATATGCCTTTCCTGCATTTCAGTTCAACTTTTATCACACTTTATCCACAACGGTAAATGTTCGTCCTTAAATTAAGTATGAAAGCAAAAAAAAAAAAAAATTTAAGCTTACAGCACCTGGTATTCCCAGGCGGTCTCCCATCCAAGTACTAACCAGGCCCGACCCTGCTTAGCTTCCGAGATCAGACGAGATCGAGCGTTCTCAGAGTGGTATGGCCGTAAGCGAGATTCATGCTTTGAAATTGCCCATTTATTTTAGTTGTCAGCGTGTTTGTTTGCTCATATGCCTTTCCTGCTATTTCAGTTCAACTTTTATCACACTTTATCCACAACGGTAAATGTTCGTCCTTAAATTAAGTATGAAAGCAAAGAAAAAAAAAATTTAAGCTTACAGCACCTGGTATTCCCAGGCGGTCTCCCATCCAAGTACTAACCAGGCCCGACCCTGCTTAGCTTCCGAGATCAGACGAGATCGAGCGTTCTCAGAGTGGTATGGCCGTAAGCGAGATTCGCACCTCGAAATTGCCCATTTATTTTTGCTTGTCAGCGTGTTTGTTTGCTTATATGCCTTTCCTGCTATTCCAGTTCAACTTTTATCACACTTGATCCACAACGGTAAATGTTCGTCCTTAAATTAAGTATGAAAGCAAAGAAAAAAAAAATTAAAGCTTACAGCACCTGGTATTCCCAGGCGGTCTCCCATCCAAGTACTAACCAGGCCCGACCCTGCTTAGCTTCCGAGATCAGACGAGATCGAGCGTTCTCAGAGTGGTATGGCCGTAAGCGAGATTTGCGCTTCGAAATTGCCAATTTATTTTTGCTTGTCAGCGTGTTTGTTTGCTTATATGCCTTTCCTGCTATTCCAGTTAAACTTTTATCACACTTTATTCACCACGGTACCTGTTCGTCCTTAAATTAAGCCTGAAAGCAAAGAAAAAAAAATTAAAGCTTACAGCACCTGGTATTCCCAGGCGGTCTCCCATCCAAGTACTAACCAGGCCCGACCCTGCTTAGCTTCCGAGATCAGACGAGATCGAGCGTTCTCAGAGTGGTATGGCCGTAAGCGAGATATGTGCTTCGAAATTGGCCATTTGTTTTTGTTGTCATCATGTTTGTTTGCTCATATGCCTTTCCTGCTATTCCAGATCAACTTTTATCACACTTTATTCACCACGGTAAATGTTCATCCTTAAATTAAGCCTGAAAGCAAAGAAAAAAAAGTTAAAGCTTACAGCACCTGGTATTCCCAGGCGGTCTCCCATCCAAGTACTAACCAGGCCCGACCCTGCTTAGCTTCCGAGATCAGACGAGATCGAGCGTTCTCAGAGTGGTATGGCCGTAAGCGAGATATGTGGTTCGAAATTGGCCATTTGTTTTTGTTGTCATCATGTTTGTTTGCTCATATGCCTTTCCTGCTATTCCAGATCAACTTTTATCACACTTTATTCACCACGGTAAATGTTCATCCTTAAATTAAGCCTGAAAGCAAAGAAAAAAAAGTTAAAGCTTACAGCACCTGGTATTCCCAGGCGGTCTCCCATCCAAGTACTAACCAGGCCCGACCCTGCTTAGCTTCCGAGATCAGACGAGATCGAGCGTTCTCAGAGTGGTATGGCCGGAAGCAAGATTCGCGCTTCAAAATTGCCCATTTATTTTTGCTTGTCAGCATGTTTGTTTGCTCATATGTCTTTCCTGCTATTCCAGTTCAACTTTTATCACACTTTATCCACAACGGTAAATGTTCGTCCTTAAATTAAGCCTGAAAGCAAAGAAAAAAAAATTAAAGCTTACAGCACCTGGTATTCCCAGGCGGTCTCCCATCCAAGTACTAACCAGGCCCGACCCTGCTTAGCTTCCGAGATCAGACGAGATCGAGCGTTCTCAGAGTGGTATGGCCGTAAGCGAGATTCATGCTTTGAAATTGCCCATTTATTTTAGTTGTCAGCGTGTTTGTTTGCTCATATGCCTTTCCTGCTATTTCAGTTCAACTTTTATCACACTTTATCCACAACGGTAAATGTTCGTCCTTAAATTAAGTATGAAAGCAAAGAAAAAAAAAATGTAAGCTTACAGCACCTGGTATTCCCAGGCGGTCTCCCATCCAAGTACTAACCAGGCCCGACCCTGCTTAGCTTCCGAGATCAGACGAGATCGAGCGTTCTCAGAGTGGTATGGCCGTAAGCGAGATTCGCACCTCGAAATTGCCCATTTATTTTTGCTTGTCAGCGTGTTTGTTTGCTTATATGCCTTTCCTGCTATTCCAGTTCAACTTTTATCACACTTTATCCACAACGGTAAATGTTCGTCCTTAAATTAAGTATGAAAGCAAAGAAAAAAAAAATTAAAGCTTACAGCACCTGGTATTCCCAGGCGGTCTCCCATCCAAGTACTAACCAGGCCCGACCCTGCTTAGCTTCCGAGATCAGACGAGATCGAGCGTTCTCAGAGTGGTAGGGCCGTAAGCGAGATATGTGCTTCGAAATTGGCCATTTGTTTTTGTTGTCATCATGTTTGTTTGCTCATATGCCTTTCCTGCTATTCCAGATCAACTTTTATCACACTTTATTCACCACGGTAAATGTTCATCCTTAAATTAAGCCTGAAAGCAAAGAAAAAAAAGTTAAAGCTTACAGCACCTGGTATTCCCAGGCGGTCTCCCATCCAAGTACTAACCAGGCCCGACCCTGCTTAGCTTCCGAGATCAGACGAGATCGAGCGTTCTCAGAGTGGTATGGCCGGAAGCAAGATTCGCGCTTCAAAATTGCCCATTTATTTTTGCTTGTCAGCATGTTTGTTTGCTCATATGTCTTTCCTGCTATTCCAGTTCAACTTTTATCACACTTTATCCACAACGGTAAATGTTCGTCCTTAAATTAAGCCTGAAAGCAAAGAAAAAAAAATTAAAGCTTACAGCACCTGGTATTCCCAGGCGGTCTCCCATCCAAGTACTAACCAGGCCCGACCCTGCTTAGCTTCCGAGATCAGACGAGATCGAGCGTTCTCAGAGTGGTATGGCCGTAAGCGAGATACATGCTTTGAAATTGCCTATTTATTTTAGTTGTCAGCGTGTTTGTTTGCTCATATGCCTTTCCTGCTATTTCAGCTCAACTTTTATCACACTTTATCCACAACGGTAAATGTTCGTCCTTAAATTAAGTATGAAAGCAAAGAAAAAAAAATTTTAAGCTTACAGCACCTGGTATTCCCAGGCGGTCTCCCATCCAAGTACTAACCAGGCCCGACCCTGCTTAGCTTCCGAGATCAGACGAGATCGAGCGTTCTCAGAGTGGTATGGCCGTAAGCGAGATACGTGCTTCGAAATTGCCCATTTATTTTTGCTTCTCAGTGTGTTTGTTTGCTTATATGCCTTTCCTGCTATTTCAGTTCAACTTTTATCACACTTTATCCACAACGGTAAATGTTCGTCCTTAAATTAAGCATTAAAGCAAAGAAAAAAAAATTCAAGCTTACAGCACCTGGTATTCCCAGGCGGTCTCCCATCCAAGTACTAACCAAGCCCGACCCTGCTTAGCTTCCGAGATCAGACGAGATCGAGCGTTCTCAGAGTGGTATGGCCGTAAGCGAGATTCGCACCTCGAAATTGCCCATTTATTTTTGCTTGTCAGCGTGTTTGTTTGCTTATATGCCTTTCCTGCTATTCCAGTTCAACTTTTATCACACTTTATTCACCACGGTAAATGTTCGTCCTTAAATTAAGCATGAAAGCAAAGAAAAAAAAATTAAAGCTTACAGCACCTGGTATTCCCAGGCGGTCTCCCATCCAAGTACTGACCAGGCCCGACCCTGCTTAGCTTCCGAGATCAGACGAGATCGAGCGTTCTCAGAGTGGTATGGCCGTAAGCGAGATTCGCGCTTCAAAATTGCCCATTTATTTTTGCTTGTCAGCATGTTTGTTTGCTCATATGTCTTTCCTGCTATTCCAGTTCAACTTTTATCACACTTTATCCACAACGGTAAATGTTCGTCCTTAAATTAAGCCTGAAAGCAAAGAAAAAAAAAATGTAAGCTTACAGCACCTGGTATTCCCAGGCGGTCTCCCATCCAAGTACTAACCAGGCCCGACCCTGCTTAGCTTCCGAGATCAGACGAGATCGAGCGTTCTCAGAGTGGTATGGCCGTAAGCAAGATTCATGCTTTGAAATTGCCCATTTATTTTAGTTGTCAGCGTGTTTGTTTGCTCATATGCCTTTCCTGCTATTTCAGTTCAACTTTTATCACACTTTATCCACAACGGTAAATGTTCGTCCTTAAATTAAGTATGAAAGCAAAGAAAAAAAAAATTTAAGCTTACAGCACCTGGTATTCCCAGGCGGTCTCCCATCCAAGTACTAACCAGGCCCGACCCTGCTTAGCTTCCGAGATCAGACGAGATCGAGCGTTCTCAGAGTGGTATGGCCGTAAGCGAGATTCGCACCTCGAAATTGCCCATTTATTTTTGCTTGTCAGCGTGTTTGTTTGCTTATATGCCTTTCCTGCTATTCCAGTTCAACTTTTATCACACTTGATCCACAACGGTAAATGTTCGTCCTTAAATTAAGTATGAAAGCAAAGAAAAAAAAAATTAAAGCTTACAGCACCTGGTATTCCCAGGCGGTCTCCCATCCAAGTACTAACCAGGCCCGACCCTGCTTAGCTTCCGAGATCAGACGAGATCGAGCGTTCTCAGAGTGGTATGGCCGTAAGCGAGATTTGCGCTTCGAAATTGCCAATTTATTTTTGCTTGTCAGCGTGTTTGTTTGCTTATATGCCTTTCCTGCTATTCCAGTTAAACTTTTATCACACTTTATTCACCACGGTACCTGTTCGTCCTTAAATTAAGCCTGAAAGCAAAGAAAAAAAAATTAAAGCTTACAGCACCTGGTATTCCCAGGCGGTCTCCCATCCAAGTACTAACCAGGCCCGACCCTGCTTAGCTTCCGAGATCAGACGAGATCGAGCGTTCTCAGAGTGGTATGGCCGTAAGCGAGATATGTGCTTCGAAATTGGCCATTTGTTTTTGTTGTCATCATGTTTGTTTGCTCATATGCCTTTCCTGCTATTCCAGATCAACTTTTATCACACTTTATTCACCACGGTAAATGTTCATCCTTAAATTAAGCCTGAAAGCAAAGAAAAAAAAGTTAAAGCTTACAGCACCTGGTATTCCCAGGCGGTCTCCCATCCAAGTACTAACCAGGCCCGACCCTGCTTAGCTTCCGAGATCAGACGAGATCGAGCGTTCTCAGAGTGGTAGGGCCGTAAGCGAGATATGTGCTTCGAAATTGGCCATTTGTTTTTGTTGTCATCATGTTTGTTTGCTCATATGCCTTTCCTGCTATTCCAGATCAACTTTTATCACACTTTATTCACCACGGTAAATGTTCATCCTTAAATTAAGCCTGAAAGCAAAGAAAAAAAAGTTAAAGCTTACAGCACCTGGTATTCCCAGGCGGTCTCCCATCCAAGTACTAACCAGGCCCGACCCTGCTTAGCTTCCGAGATCAGACGAGATCGAGCGTTCTCAGAGTGGTATGGCCGGAAGCAAGATTCGCGCTTCAAAATTGCCCATTTATTTTTGCTTGTCAGCATGTTTGTTTGCTCATATGTCTTTCCTGCTATTCCAGTTCAACTTTTATCACACTTTATCCACAACGGTAAATGTTCGTCCTTAAATTAAGCCTGAAAGCAAAGAAAAAAAAATTAAAGCTTACAGCACCTGGTATTCCCAGGCGGTCTCCCATCCAAGTACTAACCAGGCCCGACCCTGCTTAGCTTCCGAGATCAGACGAGATCGAGCGTTCTCAGAGTGGTATGGCCGTAAGCGAGATACATGCTTTGAAATTGCCTATTTATTTTAGTTGTCAGCGTGTTTGTTTGCTCATATGCCTTTCCTGCTATTTCAGCTCAACTTTTATCACACTTTATCCACAACGGTAAATGTTCGTCCTTAAATTAAGTATGAAAGCAAAGAAAAAAAAATTTTAAGCTTACAGCACCTGGTATTCCCAGGCGGTCTCCCATCCAAGTACTAACCAGGCCCGACCCTGCTTAGCTTCCGAGATCAGACGAGATCGAGCGTTCTCAGAGTGGTATGGCCGTAAGCGAGATACGTGCTTCGAAATTGCCCATTTATTTTTGCTTCTCAGTGTGTTTGTTTGCTTATATGCCTTTCCTGCTATTTCAGTTCAACTTTTATCACACTTTATCCACAACGGTAAATGTTCGTCCTTAAATTAAGCATTAAAGCAAAGAAAAAAAAATTCAAGCTTACAGCACCTGGTATTCCCAGGCGGTCTCCCATCCAAGTACTAACCAAGCCCGACCCTGCTTAGCTTCCGAGATCAGACGAGATCGAGCGTTCTCAGAGTGGTATGGCCGTAAGCGAGATTCGCACCTCGAAATTGCCCATTTATTTTTGCTTGTCAGCGTGTTTGTTTGCTTATATGCCTTTCCTGCTATTCCAGTTCAACTTTTATCACACTTTATTCACCACGGTAAATGTTCGTCCTTAAATTAAGCATGAAAGCAAAGAAAAAAAAATTAAAGCTTACAGCACCTGGTATTCCCAGGCGGTCTCCCATCCAAGTACTGACCAGGCCCGACCCTGCTTAGCTTCCGAGATCAGACGAGATCGAGCGTTCTCAGAGTGGTATGGCCGTAAGCGAGATTCGCGCTTCAAAATTGCCCATTTATTTTTGCTTGTCAGCATGTTTGTTTGCTCATATGTCTTTCCTGCTATTCCAGTTCAACTTTTATCACACTTTATCCACAACGGTAAATGTTCGTCCTTAAATTAAGCCTGAAAGCAAAGAAAAAAAAATTAAAGCTTACAGCACCTGGTATTCCCAGGCGGTCTCCCATCCAAGTACTAACCAGGCCCGACCCTGCTTAGCTTCCGAGATCAGACGAGATCGAGCGTTCTCAGAGTGGTATGGCCGTAAGCGAGATATGTGGTTCGAAATTGGCCATTTGTTTTTGTTGTCATCATGTTTGTTTGCTCATATGCCTTTCCTGCTATTCCAGATCAACTTTTATCACACTTTATTCACCACGGTAAATGTTCATCCTTAAATTAAGCCTGAAAGCAAAGAAAAAAAAGTTAAAGCTTACAGCACCTGGTATTCCCAGGCGGTCTCCCATCCAAGTACTAACCAGGCCCGACCCTGCTTAGCTTCCGAGATCAGACGAGATCGAGCGTTCTCAGAGTGGTATGGCCGTAAGCAAGATTCGCGCTTCAAAATTGCCCATTTATTTTTGCTTGTCAGCATGTTTGTTTGCTCATATGTCTTTCCTGCTATTCCAGTTCAACTTTTATCACACTTTATCCACAACGGTAAATGTTCGTCCTTAAATTAAGCCTGAAAGCAAAGAAAAAAAAGTTAAAGCTTACAGCACCTGGTATTCCCAGGCGGTCTCCCATCCAAGTACTAACCAGGCCCGACCCTGCTTAGCTTCCGAGATCAGACGAGATCGAGCGTTCTCAGAGTGGTATGGCCGTAAGCAAGATTCGCGCTTCAAAATTGCCCATTTATTTTTGCTTGTCAGCATGTTTGTTTGCTCATATGTCTTTCCTGCTATTCCAGTTCAACTTTTATCACACTTTATCCACAACGGTAAATGTTCGTCCTTAAATTAAGCCTGAAAGCAAAGAAAAAAAAATTAAAGCTTACAGCACCTGGTATTCCCAGGCGGTCTCCCATCCAAGTACTAACCAGGCCCGACCCTGCTTAGCTTCCGAGATCAGACAAGATCGAGCGTTCTCAGAGTGGTATGGCCGTAAGCGAGATTCATGCTTTAAAATTGCCCATTTATTTTAGTTGTCAGCGTGTTTGTTTGCTCATATGCCTTTCCTGCTATTTCAGTTCAACTTTTATCACACTTTATCCACAACGGTAAATGTTCGTCCTTAAATTAAGTATGAAAGCAAAAAAAAAAAAAAATTTAAGCTTACAGCACCTGGTATTCCCAGGCGGTCTCCCATCCAAGTACTAACCAGGCCCGACCCTGCTTAGCTTCCGAGATCAGACGAGATCGAGCGTTCTCAGAGTGGTATGGCCGTAAGCAAGATTCATGCTTTGAAATTGCCCATTTATTTTAGTTGTCAGCGTGTTTGTTTGCTCATATGCCTTTCCTGCTATTTCAGTTCAACTTTTATCACACTTTATCCACAACGGTAAATGTTCGTCCTTAAATTAAGTATGAAAGCAAAGAAAAAAAAAATTTAAGCTTACAGCACCTGGTATTCCCAGGCGGTCTCCCATCCAAGTACTAACCAGGCCCGACCCTGCTTAGCTTCCGAGATCAGACGAGATCGAGCGTTCTCAGAGTGCTATGGCCGTAAGCGAGATTCGCACCTCGAAATTGCCCATTTATTTTTGCTTGTCAGCGTGTTTGTTTGCTTATATGCCTTTCCTGCTATTCCAGTTCAACTTTTATCACACTTGATCCACAACGGTAAATGTTCGTCCTTAAATTAAGTATGAAAGCAAAGAAAAAAAAAATTAAAGCTTACAGCACCTGGTATTCCCAGGCGGTCTCCCATCCAAGTACTAACCAGGCCCGACCCTGCTTAGCTTCCGAGATCAGACGAGATCGAGCGTTCTCAGAGTGGTATGGCCGTAAGCGAGATTTGCGCTTCGAAATTGCCAATTTATTTTTGCTTGTCAGCGTGTTTGTTTGCTTATATGCCTTTCCTGCTATTCCAGTTAAACTTTTATCACACTTTATTCACCACGGTACCTGTTCGTCCTTAAATTAAGCCTGAAAGCAAAGAAAAAAAAATTAAAGCTTACAGCACCTGGTATTCCCAGGCGGTCTCCCATCCAAGTACTAACCAGGCCCGACCCTGCTTAGCTTCCGAGATCAGACGAGATCGAGCGTTCTCAGAGTGGTATGGCCGTAAGCGAGATATGTGCTTCGAAATTGGCCATTTGTTTTTGTTGTCATCATGTTTGTTTGCTCATATGCCTTTCCTGCTATTCCAGATCAACTTTTATCACACTTTATTCACCACGGTAAATGTTCATCCTTAAATTAAGCCTGAAAGCAAAGAAAAAAAAGTTAAAGCTTACAGCACCTGGTATTCCCAGGCGGTCTCCCATCCAAGTACTAACCAGGCCCGACCCTGCTTAGCTTCCGAGATCAGACAAGATCGAGCGTTCTCAGAGTGGTATGGCCGTAAGCGAGATTCATGCTTTAAAATTGCCCATTTATTTTAGTTGTCAGCGTGTTTGTTTGCTCATATGCCTTTCCTGCTATTTCAGTTCAACTTTTATCACACTTTATCCACAACGGTAAATGTTCGTCCTTAAATTAAGTATGAAAGCAAAAAAAAAAAAAAATTTAAGCTTACAGCACCTGGTATTCCCAGGCGGTCTCCCATCCAAGTACTTACCAGGCCCGACCCTGCTTAGCTTCCGAGATCAGACGAGATCGAGCGTTCTCAGAGTGGTATGGCCGTAAGCGAGATTCATGCTTTGAAATTGCCCATTTATTTTAGTTGTCAGCGTGTTTGTTTGCTCATATGCCTTTCCTGCTATTTCAGTTCAACTTTTATCACACTTTATCCACAACGGTAAATGTTCGTCCTTAAATTAAGTATGAAAGCAAAGAAAAAAAAATTTAAGCTTACAGCACCTGGTATTCCCAGGCGGTCTCCCATCCAAGTACTAACCAGGCCCGACCCTGCTTAGCTTCCGAGATCAGACGAGATCGAGCGTTCTCAGAGTGGTATGGCCGTAAGCGAGATTCGCACCTCGAAATTGCCCATTTATTTTTGCTTGTCAGCGTGTTTGTTTGCTTATATGCCTTTCCTGCTATTCCAGTTCAACTTTTATCACACTTGATCCACAACGGTAAATGTTCGTCCTTAAATTAAGTATGAAAGCAAAGAAAAAAAAAATTAAAGCTTACAGCACCTGGTATTCCCAGGCGGTCTCCCATCCAAGTACTAACCAGGCCCGACCCTGCTTAGCTTCCGAGATCAGACGAGATCGAGCGTTCTCAGAGTGGTATGGCCGTAAGCGAGATTTGCGCTTCGAAATTGCCAATTTATTTTTGCTTGTCAGCGTGTTTGTTTGCTTATATGCCTTTCCTGCTATTCCAGTTAAACTTTTATCACACTTTATTCACCACGGTACCTGTTCGTCCTTAAATTAAGCCTGAAAGCAAAGAAAAAAAAATTAAAGCTTACAGCACCTGGTATTCCCAGGCGGTCTCCCATCCAAGTACTAACCAGGCCCGACCCTGCTTAGCTTCCGAGATCAGACGAGATCGAGCGTTCTCAGAGTGGTATGGCCGTAAGCGAGATATGTGCTTCGAAATTGGCCATTTGTTTTTGTTGTCATCATGTTTGTTTGCTCATATGCCTTTCCTGCTATTCCAGATCAACTTTTATCACACTTTATTCACCACGGTAAATGTTCATCCTTAAATTAAGCCTGAAAGCAAAGAAAAAAAAGTTAAAGCTTACAGCACCTGGTATTCCCAGGCGGTCTCCCATCCAAGTACTAACCAGGCCCGACCCTGCTTAGCTTCCGAGATCAGACAAGATCGAGCGTTCTCAGAGTGGTATGGCCGTAAGCGAGATTCATGCTTTAAAATTGCCCATTTATTTTAGTTGTCAGCGTGTTTGTTTGCTCATATGCCTTTCCTGCTATTTCAGTTCAACTTTTATCACACTTTATCCACAACGGTAAATGTTCGTCCTTAAATTAAGTATGAAAGCAAAAAAAATAAAAAATTTAAGCTTACAGCACCTGGTATTCCCAGGCGGTCTCCCATCCAAGTACTAACCAGGCCCGACCCTGCTTAGCTTCCGAGATCAGACGAGATCGAGCGTTCTCAGAGTGGTATGGCCGTAAGCGAGATTCATGCTTTGAAATTGCCCATTTATTTTAGTTGTCAGCGTGTTTGTTTGCTCATATGCCTTTCCTGCTATTTCAGTTCAACTTTTATCACACTTTATCCACAACGGTAAATGTTCGTCCTTAAATTAAGTATGAAAGCAAAGAAAAAAAAAATTTAAGCTTACAGCACCTGGTATTCCCAGGCGGTCTCCCATCCAAGTACTAACCAGGCCCGACCCTGCTTAGCTTCCGAGATCAGACGAGATCGAGCGTTCTCAGAGTGGTATGGCCGTAAGCGAGATTCGCACCTCGAAATTGCCCATTTATTTTTGCTTGTCAGCATGTTTGTTTGCTTATATGCCTTTCCTGCTATTCCAGTTCAACTTTTATCACACTTTATTCACCACGGTAAATGTTCGTCCTTAAATTAAGCATGAAAGCAAAGAAAAAAAAATTAAAGCTTACAGCACCTGGTATTCCCAGGCGGTCTCCCATCCAAGTACTGACCAGGCCCGACCCTGCTTAGCTTCCGAGATCAGACGAGATCGAGCGTTCTCAGAGTGGTATGGCCGTAAGCGAGATTCGCGCTTCAAAATTGCCCATTTATTTTTGCTTGTCAGCATGTTTGTTTGCTCATATGTCTTTCCTGCTATTCCAGTTCAACTTTTATCACACTTTATCCACAACGGTAAATGTTCGTCCTTAAATTAAGCCTGAAAGCAAAGAAAAAAAAATTAAAGCTTACAGCACCTGGTATTCCCAGGCGGTCTCCCATCCAAGTACTAACCAGGCCCGACCCTGCTTAGCTTCCGAGATCAGACGAGATCGAGCGTTCTCAGAGTGGTATGGCCGTAAGCGAGATATGTGGTTCGAAATTGGCCATTTGTTTTTGTTGTCATCATGTTTGTTTGCTCATATGCCTTTCCTGCTATTCCAGATCAACTTTTATCACACTTTATTCACCACGGTAAATGTTCATCCTTAAATTAAGCCTGAAAGCAAAGAAAAAAAAGTTAAAGCTTACAGCACCTGGTATTCCCAGGCGGTCTCCCATCCAAGTACTAACCAGGCCCGACCCTGCTTAGCTTCCGAGATCAGACGAGATCGAGCGTTCTCAGAGTGGTATGGCCGTAAGCAAGATTCGCGCTTCAAAATTGCCCATTTATTTTTGCTTGTCAGCATGTTTGTTTGCTCATATGTCTTTCCTGCTATTCCAGTTCAACTTTTATCACACTTTATCCACAACGGTAAATGTTCGTCCTTAAATTAAGCCTGAAAGCAAAGAAAAAAAAGTTAAAGCTTACAGCACCTGGTATTCCCAGGCGGTCTCCCATCCAAGTACTAACCAGGCCCGACCCTGCTTAGCTTCCGAGATCAGACAAGATCGAGCGTTCTCAGAGTGGTATGGCCGTAAGCGAGATTCATGCTTTAAAATTGCCCATTTATTTTAGTTGTCAGCGTGTTTGTTTGCTCATATGCCTTTCCTGCTATTTCAGTTCAACTTTTATCACACTTTATCCACAACGGTAAATGTTCGTCCTTAAATTAAGTATGAAAGCAAAAAAAAAAAAAAATTTAAGCTTACAGCACCTGGTATTCCCAGGCGGTCTCCCATCCAAGTACTAACCAGGCCCGATCCTGCTTAGCTTCCGAGATCAGACAAGATCGAGCGTTCTCAGAGTGGTATGGCCGTAAGCGAGATTCATGCTTTGAAATTGCCCATTTATTTTAGTTGTCAGCGTGTTTGTTTGCTCATATGCCTTTCCTGCTATTTCAGTTCAACTTTTATCACACTTTATCCACAACGGTAAATGTTCGTCCTTAAATTAAGTATGAAAGCAAAGAAAAAAAAAATTTAAGCTTACAGCACCTGGTATTCCCAGGCGGTCTCCCATCCAAGTACTAACCAGGCCCGACCCTGCTTAGCTTCCGAGATCAGACGAGATCGAGCGTTCTCAGAGTGGTATGGCCGTAAGCGAGATTCGCACCTCGAAATTGCCCATTTATTTTTGCTTGTCAGCGTGTTTGTTTGCTTATATGCCTTTCCTGCTATTCCAGTTCAACTTTTATCACACTTTATCCACAACGGTAAATGTTCGTCCTTAAATTAAGTATGAAAGCAAAGAAAAAAAAAATTAAAGCTTACAGCACCTGGTATTCCCAGGCGGTCTCCCATCCAAGTACTAACCAGGCCCGACCCTGCTTAGCTTCCGAGATCAGACGAGATCGAGCGTTCTCAGAGTGGTATGGCCGTAAGCGAGATTTGCGCTTCGAAATTGCCAATTTATTTTTGCTTGTCAGCGTGTTTGTTTGCTTATATGCCTTTCCTGCTATTCCAGTTAAACTTTTATCACACTTTATTCACCACGGTACCTGTTCGTCCTTAAATTAAGCCTGAAAGCAAAGAAAAAAAAATTAAAGCTTACAGCACCTGGTATTCCCAGGCGGTCTCCCATCCAAGTACTAACCAGGCCCGACCCTGCTTAGCTTCCGAGATCAGACGAGATCGAGCGTTCTCAGAGTGGTATGGCCGTAAGCGAGATATGTGGTTCGAAATTGGCCATTTGTTTTTGTTGTCATCATGTTTGTTTGCTCATATGCCTTTCCTGCTATTCCAGATCAACTTTTATCACACTTTATTCACCACGGTAAATGTTCATCCTTAAATTAAGCCTGAAAGCAAAGAAAAAAAAGTTAAAGCTTACAGCACCTGGTATTCCCAGGCGGTCTCCCATCCAAGTACTAACCAGGCCCGACCCTGCTTAGCTTCCGAGATCAGACGAGATCGAGCGTTCTCAGAGTGGTATGGCCGTAAGCAAGATTCGCGCTTCAAAATTGCCCATTTATTTTTGCTTGTCAGCATGTTTGTTTGCTCATATGTCTTTCCTGCTATTCCAGTTCAACTTTTATCACACTTTATCCACAACGGTAAATGTTCGTCCTTAAATTAAGCCTGAAAGCAAAGAAAAAAAAATTAAAGCTTACAGCACCTGGTATTCCCAGGCGGTCTCCCATCCAAGTACTAACCAGGCCCGACCCTGCTTAGCTTCCGAGATCAGACGAGATCGAGCGTTCTCAGAGTGGTATGGCCGTAAGCGAGATTCATGCTTTGAAATTGCCCATTTATTTTAGTTGTCAGCGTGTTTGTTTGCTCATATGCCTTTCCTGCTATTTCAGTTCAACTTTTATCACACTTTATCCACAACGGTAAATGTTCGTCCTTAAATTAAGTATGAAAGCAAAGAAAAAAAAAATGTAAGCTTACAGCACCTGGTATTCCCAGGCGGTCTCCCATCCAAGTACTAACCAGGCCCGACCCTGCTTAGCTTCCGAGATCAGACGAGATCGAGCGTTCTCAGAGTGGTATGGCCGTAAGCGAGATTCGCACCTCGAAATTGCCCATTTATTTTTGCTTGTCAGCGTGTTTGTTTGCTTATATGCCTTTCCTGCTATTCCAGTTCAACTTTTATCACACTTTATCCACAACGGTAAATGTTCGTCCTTAAATTAAGTATGAAAGCAAAGAAAAAAAAAATTAAAGCTTACAGCACCTGGTATTCCCAGGCGGTCTCCCATCCAAGTACTAACCAGGCCCGACCCTGCTTAGCTTCCGAGATCAGACGAGATCGAGCATTCTCAGAGTGGTATGGCCGTAAGCGAGATTTGCGCTTCGAAATTGCCAATTTATTTTTGCTTGTCAGCGTGTTTGTTTGCTTATATGCCTTTCCTGCTATTCCAGTTAAACTTTTATCACACTTTATTCACCACGGTACCTGTTCGTCCTTAAATTAAGCCTGAAAGCAAAGAAAAAAAAATTAAAGCTTACAGCACCTGGTATTCCCAGGCGGTCTCCCATCCAAGTACTAACCAGGCCCGACCCTGCTTAGCTTCCGAGATCAGACGAGATCGAGCGTTCTCAGAGTGGTATGGCCGTAAGCGAGATATGTGCTTCGAAATTGCCAATTTGTTTTTGTTGTCATCATGTTTGTTTGCTCATATGCCTTTCCTGCTATTCCAGATCAACTTTTATCACACTTTATTCACCACGGTAAATGTTCATCCTTAAATTAAGCCTGAAAGCAAAGAAAAAAAAGTTAAAGCTTACAGCACCTGGTATTCCCAGGCGGTCTCCCATCCAAGTACTAACCAGGCCCGACCCTGCTTAGCTTCCGAGATCAGACAAGATCGAGCGTTCTCAGAGTGGTATGGCCGTAAGCGAGATTCATGCTTTAAAATTGCCCATTTATTTTAGTTGTCAGCGTGTTTGTTTGCTCATATGCCTTTCCTGCTATTTCAGTTCAACTTTTATCACACTTTATCCACAACGGTAAATGTTCGTCCTTAAATTAAGTATGAAAGCAAAAAAAAAAAAAAATTTAAGCTTACAGCACCTGGTATTCCCAGGCGGTCTCCCATCCAAGTACTAACCAGGCCCGACCCTGCTTAGCTTCCGAGATCAGACGAGATCGAGCGTTCTCAGAGTGGTATGGCCGTAAGCGAGATTCGCACCTCGAAATTGCCCATTTATTTTTGCTTGTCAGCGTGTTTGTTTGCTTATATGCCTTTCCTGCTATTCCAGTTCAACTTTTATCACACTTTATCCACAACGGTAAATGTTCGTCCTTAAATTAAGTATGAAAGCAAAGAAAAAAAAAATTAAAGCTTACAGCACCTGGTATTCCCAGGCGGTCTCCCATCCAAGTACTAACCAGGCCCGACCCTGCTTAGCTTCCGAGATCAGACGAGATCGAGCGTTCTCAGAGTGGTATGGCCGTAAGCAAGATTCGCGCTTCAAAATTGCCCATTTATTTTTGCTTGTCAGCATGTTTGTTTGCTCATATGTCTTTCCTGCTATTCCAGTTCAACTTTTATCACACTTTATCCACAACGGTAAATGTTCGTCCTTAAATTAAGCCTGAAAGCAAAGAAAAAAAAGTTAAAGCTTACAGCACCTGGTATTCCCAGGCGGTCTCCCATCCAAGTACTAACCAGGCCCGACCCTGCTTAGCTTCCGAGATCAGACGAGATCGAGCGTTCTCAGAGTGGTATGGCCGTAAGCAAGATTCGCGCTTCAAAATTGCCCATTTATTTTTGCTTGTCAGCATGTTTGTTTGCTCATATGTCTTTCCTGCTATTCCAGTTCAACTTTTATCACACTTTATCCACAACGGTAAATGTTCGTCCTTAAATTAAGCCTGAAAGCAAAGAAAAAAAAATTAAAGCTTACAGCACCTGGTATTCCCAGGCGGTCTCCCATCCAAGTACTAACCAGGCCCGACCCTGCTTAGCTTCCGAGATCAGACGAGATCGAGCGTTCTCAGAGTGGTATGGCCGTAAGCGAGATATGTGCTTCGAAATTGGCCATTTGTTTTTGTTGTCATCATGTTTGTTTGCTCATATGCCTTTCCTGCTATTCCAGATCAACTTTTATCACACTTTATTCACCACGGTAAATGTTCATCCTTAAATTAAGCCTGAAAGCAAAGAAAAAAAAGTTAAAGCTTACAGCACCTGGTATTCCCAGGCGGTCTCCCATCCAAGTACTAACCAGGCCCGACCCTGCTTAGCTTCCGAGATCAGACAAGATCGAGCGTTCTCAGAGTGGTATGGCCGTAAGCGAGATTCATGCTTTAAAATTGCCCATTTATTTTAGTTGTCAGCGTGTTTGTTTGCTCATATGCCTTTCCTGCTATTTCAGTTCAACTTTTATCACACTTTATCCACAACGGTAAATGTTCGTCCTTAAATTAAGTATGAAAGCAAAAAAAAAAAAAAATTTAAGCTTACAGCACCTGGTATTCCCAGGCGGTCTCCCATCCAAGTACTTACCAGGCCCGACCCTGCTTAGCTTCCGAGATCAGACGAGATCGAGCGTTCTCAGAGTGGTATGGCCGTAAGCGAGATTCATGCTTTGAAATTGCCCATTTATTTTAGTTGTCAGCGTGTTTGTTTGCTCATATGCCTTTCCTGCTATTTCAGTTCAACTTTTATCACACTTTATCCACAACGGTAAATGTTCGTCCTTAAATTAAGTATGAAAGCAAAGAAAAAAAAAATTTAAGCTTACAGCACCTGGTATTCCCAGGCGGTCTCCCATCCAAGTACTAACCAGGCCCGACCCTGCTTAGCTTCCGAGATCAGACGAGATCGAGCGTTCTCAGAGTGGTATGGCCGTAAGCGAGATTCGCACCTCGAAATTGCCCATTTATTTTTGCTTGTCAGCGTGTTTGTTTGCTTATATGCCTTTCCTGCTATTCCAGTTCAACTTTTATCACACTTGATCCACAACGGTAAATGTTCGTCCTTAAATTAAGTATGAAAGCAAAGAAAAAAAAAATTAAAGCTTACAGCACCTGGTATTCCCAGGCGGTCTCCCATCCAAGTACTAACCAGGCCCGACCCTGCTTAGCTTCCGAGATCAGACGAGATCGAGCGTTCTCAGAGTGGTATGGCCGTAAGCGAGATTTGCGCTTCGAAATTGCCAATTTATTTTTGCTTGTCAGCGTGTTTGTTTGCTTATATGCCTTTCCTGCTATTCCAGTTAAACTTTTATCACACTTTATTCACCACGGTACCTGTTCGTCCTTAAATTAAGCCTGAAAGCAAAGAAAAAAAAATTAAAGCTTACAGCACCTGGTATTCCCAGGCGGTCTCCCATCCAAGTACTAACCAGGCCCGACCCTGCTTAGCTTCCGAGATCAGACGAGATCGAGCGTTCTCAGAGTGGTATGGCCGTAAGCGAGATATGTGCTTCGAAATTGGCCATTTGTTTTTGTTGTCATCATGTTTGTTTGCTCATATGCCTTTCCTGCTATTCCAGATCAACTTTTATCACACTTTATTCACCACGGTAAATGTTCATCCTTAAATTAAGCCTGAAAGCAAAGAAAAAAAAGTTAAAGCTTACAGCACCTGGTATTCCCAGGCGGTCTCCCATCCAAGTACTAACCAGGCCCGACCCTGCTTAGCTTCCGAGATCAGACAAGATCGAGCGTTCTCAGAGTGGTATGGCCGTAAGCGAGATTCATGCTTTAAAATTGCCCATTTATTTTAGTTGTCAGCGTGTTTGTTTGCTCATATGCCTTTCCTGCTATTTCAGTTCAACTTTTATCACACTTTATCCACAACGGTAAATGTTCGTCCTTAAATTAAGTATGAAAGCAAAAAAAATAAAAAATTTAAGCTTACAGCACCTGGTATTCCCAGGCGGTCTCCCATCCAAGTACTAACCAGGCCCGACCCTGCTTAGCTTCCGAGATCAGACGAGATCGAGCGTTCTCAGAGTGGTATGGCCGTAAGCGAGATTCATGCTTTGAAATTGCCCATTTATTTTAGTTGTCAGCGTGTTTGTTTGCTCATATGCCTTTCCTGCTATTTCAGTTCAACTTTTATCACACTTTATCCACAACGGTAAATGTTCGTCCTTAAATTAAGTATGAAAGCAAAGAAAAAAAAAATTTAAGCTTACAGCACCTGGTATTCCCAGGCGGTCTCCCATCCAAGTACTAACCAGGCCCGACCCTGCTTAGCTTCCGAGATCAGACGAGATCGAGCGTTCTCAGAGTGGTATGGCCGTAAGCGAGATTCGCACCTCGAAATTGCCCATTTATTTTTGCTTGTCAGCATGTTTGTTTGCTTATATGCCTTTCCTGCTATTCCAGTTCAACTTTTATCACACTTTATTCACCACGGTAAATGTTCGTCCTTAAATTAAGCATGAAAGCAAAGAAAAAAAAATTAAAGCTTACAGCACCTGGTATTCCCAGGCGGTCTCCCATCCAAGTACTGACCAGGCCCGACCCTGCTTAGCTTCCGAGATCAGACGAGATCGAGCGTTCTCAGAGTGGTATGGCCGTAAGCGAGATTCGCGCTTCAAAATTGCCCATTTATTTTTGCTTGTCAGCATGTTTGTTTGCTCATATGTCTTTCCTGCTATTCCAGTTCAACTTTTATCACACTTTATCCACAACGGTAAATGTTCGTCCTTAAATTAAGCCTGAAAGCAAAGAAAAAAAAATTAAAGCTTACAGCACCTGGTATTCCCAGGCGGTCTCCCATCCAAGTACTAACCAGGCCCGACCCTGCTTAGCTTCCGAGATCAGACGAGATCGAGCGTTCTCAGAGTGGTATGGCCGTAAGCGAGATATGTGGTTCGAAATTGGCCATTTGTTTTTGTTGTCATCATGTTTGTTTGCTCATATGCCTTTCCTGCTATTCCAGATCAACTTTTATCACACTTTATTCACCACGGTAAATGTTCATCCTTAAATTAAGCCTGAAAGCAAAGAAAAAAAAGTTAAAGCTTACAGCACCTGGTATTCCCAGGCGGTCTCCCATCCAAGTACTAACCAGGCCCGACCCTGCTTAGCTTCCGAGATCAGACGAGATCGAGCGTTCTCAGAGTGGTATGGCCGTAAGCAAGATTCGCGCTTCAAAATTGCCCATTTATTTTTGCTTGTCAGCATGTTTGTTTGCTCATATGTCTTTCCTGCTATTCCAGTTCAACTTTTATCACACTTTATCCACAACGGTAAATGTTCGTCCTTAAATTAAGCCTGAAAGCAAAGAAAAAAAAGTTAAAGCTTACAGCACCTGGTATTCCCAGGCGGTCTCCCATCCAAGTACTAACCAGGCCCGACCCTGCTTAGCTTCCGAGATCAGACAAGATCGAGCGTTCTCAGAGTGGTATGGCCGTAAGCGAGATTCATGCTTTAAAATTGCCCATTTATTTTAGTTGTCAGCGTGTTTGTTTGCTCATATGCCTTTCCTGCTATTTCAGTTCAACTTTTATCACACTTTATCCACAACGGTAAATGTTCGTCCTTAAATTAAGTATGAAAGCAAAAAAAAAAAAAAATTTAAGCTTACAGCACCTGGTATTCCCAGGCGGTCTCCCATCCAAGTACTAACCAGGCCCGATCCTGCTTAGCTTCCGAGATCAGACGAGATCGAGCGTTCTCAGAGTGGTATGGCCGTAAGCGAGATTCATGCTTTGAAATTGCCCATTTATTTTAGTTGTCAGCGTGTTTGTTTGCTCATATGCCTTTCCTGCTATTTCAGTTCAACTTTTATCACACTTTATCCACAACGGTAAATGTTCGTCCTTAAATTAAGTATGAAAGCAAAGAAAAAAAAAATTTAAGCTTACAGCACCTGGTATTCCCAGGCGGTCTCCCATCCAAGTACTAACCAGGCCCGACCCTGCTTAGCTTCCGAGATCAGACGAGATCGAGCGTTCTCAGAGTGGTATGGCCGTAAGCGAGATTCGCACCTCGAAATTGCCCATTTATTTTTGCTTGTCAGCGTGTTTGTTTGCTTATATGCCTTTCCTGCTATTCCAGTTCAACTTTTATCACACTTTATCCACAACGGTAAATGTTCGTCCTTAAATTAAGTATGAAAGCAAAGAAAAAAAAAATTAAAGCTTACAGCACCTGGTATTCCCAGGCGGTCTCCCATCCAAGTACTAACCAGGCCCGACCCTGCTTAGCTTCCGAGATCAGACGAGATCGAGCGTTCTCAGAGTGGTATGGCCGTAAGCGAGATTTGCGCTTCGAAATTGCCAATTTATTTTTGCTTGTCAGCGTGTTTGTTTGCTTATATGCCTTTCCTGCTATTCCAGTTAAACTTTTATCACACTTTATTCACCACGGTACCTGTTCGTCCTTAAATTAAGCCTGAAAGCAAAGAAAAAAAAATTAAAGCTTACAGCACCTGGTATTCCCAGGCGGTCTCCCATCCAAGTACTAACCAGGCCCGACCCTGCTTAGCTTCCGAGATCAGACGAGATCGAGCGTTCTCAGAGTGGTATGGCCGTAAGCGAGATATGTGGTTCGAAATTGGCCATTTGTTTTTGTTGTCATCATGTTTGTTTGCTCATATGCCTTTCCTGCTATTCCAGATCAACTTTTATCACACTTTATTCACCACGGTAAATGTTCATCCTTAAATTAAGCCTGAAAGCAAAGAAAAAAAAGTTAAAGCTTACAGCACCTGGTATTCCCAGGCGGTCTCCCATCCAAGTACTAACCAGGCCCGACCCTGCTTAGCTTCCGAGATCAGACGAGATCGAGCGTTCTCAGAGTGGTATGGCCGTAAGCAAGATTCGCGCTTCAAAATTGCCCATTTATTTTTGCTTGTCAGCATGTTTGTTTGCTCATATGTCTTTCCTGCTATTCCAGTTCAACTTTTATCACACTTTATCCACAACGGTAAATGTTCGTCCTTAAATTAAGCCTGAAAGCAAAGAAAAAAAAATTAAAGCTTACAGCACCTGGTATTCCCAGGCGGTCTCCCATCCAAGTACTAACCAGGCCCGACCCTGCTTAGCTTCCGAGATCAGACGAGATCGAGCGTTCTCAGAGTGGTATGGCCGTAAGCGAGATTCATGCTTTGAAATTGCCCATTTATTTTAGTTGTCAGCGTGTTTGTTTGCTCATATGCCTTTCCTGCTATTTCAGTTCAACTTTTATCACACTTTATCCACAACGGTAAATGTTCGTCCTTAAATTAAGTATGAAAGCAAAGAAAAAAAAAATGTAAGCTTACAGCACCTGGTATTCCCAGGCGGTCTCCCATCCAAGTACTAACCAGGCCCGACCCTGCTTAGCTTCCGAGATCAGACGAGATCGAGCGTTCTCAGAGTGGTATGGCCGTAAGCGAGATTCGCACCTCGAAATTGCCCATTTATTTTTGCTTGTCAGCGTGTTTGTTTGCTTATATGCCTTTCCTGCTATTCCAGTTCAACTTTTATCACACTTTATCCACAACGGTAAATGTTCGTCCTTAAATTAAGTATGAAAGCAAAGAAAAAAAAAATTAAAGCTTACAGCACCTGGTATTCCCAGGCGGTCTCCCATCCAAGTACTAACCAGGCCCGACCCTGCTTAGCTTCCGAGATCAGACGAGATCGAGCATTCTCAGAGTGGTATGGCCGTAAGCGAGATTTGCGCTTCGAAATTGCCAATTTATTTTTGCTTGTCAGCGTGTTTGTTTGCTTATATGCCTTTCCTGCTATTCCAGTTAAACTTTTATCACACTTTATTCACCACGGTACCTGTTCGTCCTTAAATTAAGCCTGAAAGCAAAGAAAAAAAAATTAAAGCTTACAGCACCTGGTATTCCCAGGCGGTCTCCCATCCAAGTACTAACCAGGCCCGACCCTGCTTAGCTTCCGAGATCAGACGAGATCGAGCGTTCTCAGAGTGGTATGGCCGTAAGCGAGATATGTGCTTCGAAATTGCCAATTTGTTTTTGTTGTCATCATGTTTGTTTGCTCATATGCCTTTCCTGCTATTCCAGATCAACTTTTATCACACTTTATTCACCACGGTAAATGTTCATCCTTAAATTAAGCCTGAAAGCAAAGAAAAAAAAGTTAAAGCTTACAGCACCTGGTATTCCCAGGCGGTCTCCCATCCAAGTACTAACCAGGCCCGACCCTGCTTAGCTTCCGAGATCAGACAAGATCGAGCGTTCTCAGAGTGGTATGGCCGTAAGCGAGATTCATGCTTTAAAATTGCCCATTTATTTTAGTTGTCAGCGTGTTTGTTTGCTCATATGCCTTTCCTGCTATTTCAGTTCAACTTTTATCACACTTTATCCACAACGGTAAATGTTCGTCCTTAAATTAAGTATGAAAGCAAAAAAAAAAAAAAATTTAAGCTTACAGCACCTGGTATTCCCAGGCGGTCTCCCATCCAAGTACTAACCAGGCCCGACCCTGCTTAGCTTCCGAGATCAGACGAGATCGAGCGTTCTCAGAGTGGTATGGCCGTAAGCGAGATTCGCACCTCGAAATTGCCCATTTATTTTTGCTTGTCAGCGTGTTTGTTTGCTTATATGCCTTTCCTGCTATTCCAGTTCAACTTTTATCACACTTTATCCACAACGGTAAATGTTCGTCCTTAAATTAAGTATGAAAGCAAAGAAAAAAAAAATTAAAGCTTACAGCACCTGGTATTCCCAGGCGGTCTCCCATCCAAGTACTAACCAGGCCCGACCCTGCTTAGCTTCCGAGATCAGACGAGATCGAGCGTTCTCAGAGTGGTATGGCCGTAAGCAAGATTCGCGCTTCAAAATTGCCCATTTATTTTTGCTTGTCAGCATGTTTGTTTGCTCATATGTCTTTCCTGCTATTCCAGTTCAACTTTTATCACACTTTATCCACAACGGTAAATGTTCGTCCTTAAATTAAGCCTGAAAGCAAAGAAAAAAAAGTTAAAGCTTACAGCACCTGGTATTCCCAGGCGGTCTCCCATCCAAGTACTAACCAGGCCCGACCCTGCTTAGCTTCCGAGATCAGACGAGATCGAGCGTTCTCAGAGTGGTATGGCCGTAAGCAAGATTCGCGCTTCAAAATTGCCCATTTATTTTTGCTTGTCAGCATGTTTGTTTGCTCATATGTCTTTCCTGCTATTCCAGTTCAACTTTTATCACACTTTATCCACAACGGTAAATGTTCGTCCTTAAATTAAGCCTGAAAGCAAAGAAAAAAAAATTAAAGCTTACAGCACCTGGTATTCCCAGGCGGTCTCCCATCCAAGTACTAACCAGGCCCGACCCTGCTTAGCTTCCGAGATCAGACGAGATCGAGCGTTCTCAGAGTGGTATGGCCGTAAGCGAGATATGTGCTTCGAAATTGGCCATTTGTTTTTGTTGTCATCATGTTTGTTTGCTCATATGCCTTTCCTGCTATTCCAGATCAACTTTTATCACACTTTATTCACCACGGTAAATGTTCATCCTTAAATTAAGCCTGAAAGCAAAGAAAAAAAAGTTAAAGCTTACAGCACCTGGTATTCCCAGGCGGTCTCCCATCCAAGTACTAACCAGGCCCGACCCTGCTTAGCTTCCGAGATCAGACAAGATCGAGCGTTCTCAGAGTGGTATGGCCGTAAGCGAGATTCATGCTTTAAAATTGCCCATTTATTTTAGTTGTCAGCGTGTTTGTTTGCTCATATGCCTTTCCTGCTATTTCAGTTCAACTTTTATCACACTTTATCCACAACGGTAAATGTTCGTCCTTAAATTAAGTATGAAAGCAAAAAAAAAAAAAAATTTAAGCTTACAGCACCTGGTATTCCCAGGCGGTCTCCCATCCAAGTACTTACCAGGCCCGACCCTGCTTAGCTTCCGAGATCAGACGAGATCGAGCGTTCTCAGAGTGGTATGGCCGTAAGCGAGATTCATGCTTTGAAATTGCCCATTTATTTTAGTTGTCAGCGTGTTTGTTTGCTCATATGCCTTTCCTGCTATTTCAGTTCAACTTTTATCACACTTTATCCACAACGGTAAATGTTCGTCCTTAAATTAAGTATGAAAGCAAAGAAAAAAAAAATTTAAGCTTACAGCACCTGGTATTCCCAGGCGGTCTCCCATCCAAGTACTAACCAGGCCCGACCCTGCTTAGCTTCCGAGATCAGACGAGATCGAGCGTTCTCAGAGTGGTATGGCCGTAAGCGAGATTCGCACCTCGAAATTGCCCATTTATTTTTGCTTGTCAGCGTGTTTGTTTGCTTATATGCCTTTCCTGCTATTCCAGTTCAACTTTTATCACACTTGATCCACAACGGTAAATGTTCGTCCTTAAATTAAGTATGAAAGCAAAGAAAAAAAAAATTAAAGCTTACAGCACCTGGTATTCCCAGGCGGTCTCCCATCCAAGTACTAACCAGGCCCGACCCTGCTTAGCTTCCGAGATCAGACGAGATCGAGCGTTCTCAGAGTGGTATGGCCGTAAGCGAGATTTGCGCTTCGAAATTGCCAATTTATTTTTGCTTGTCAGCGTGTTTGTTTGCTTATATGCCTTTCCTGCTATTCCAGTTAAACTTTTATCACACTTTATTCACCACGGTACCTGTTCGTCCTTAAATTAAGCCTGAAAGCAAAGAAAAAAAAATTAAAGCTTACAGCACCTGGTATTCCCAGGCGGTCTCCCATCCAAGTACTAACCAGGCCCGACCCTGCTTAGCTTCCGAGATCAGACGAGATCGAGCGTTCTCAGAGTGGTATGGCCGTAAGCGAGATATGTGCTTCGAAATTGGCCATTTGTTTTTGTTGTCATCATGTTTGTTTGCTCATATGCCTTTCCTGCTATTCCAGATCAACTTTTATCACACTTTATTCACCACGGTAAATGTTCATCCTTAAATTAAGCCTGAAAGCAAAGAAAAAAAAGTTAAAGCTTACAGCACCTGGTATTCCCAGGCGGTCTCCCATCCAAGTACTAACCAGGCCCGACCCTGCTTAGCTTCCGAGATCAGACAAGATCGAGCGTTCTCAGAGTGGTATGGCCGTAAGCGAGATTCATGCTTTAAAATTGCCCATTTATTTTAGTTGTCAGCGTGTTTGTTTGCTCATATGCCTTTCCTGCTATTTCAGTTCAACTTTTATCACACTTTATCCACAACGGTAAATGTTCGTCCTTAAATTAAGTATGAAAGCAAAAAAAATAAAAAATTTAAGCTTACAGCACCTGGTATTCCCAGGCGGTCTCCCATCCAAGTACTAACCAGGCCCGACCCTGCTTAGCTTCCGAGATCAGACGAGATCGAGCGTTCTCAGAGTGGTATGGCCGTAAGCGAGATTCATGCTTTGAAATTGCCCATTTATTTTAGTTGTCAGCGTGTTTGTTTGCTCATATGCCTTTCCTGCTATTTCAGTTCAACTTTTATCACACTTTATCCACAACGGTAAATGTTCGTCCTTAAATTAAGTATGAAAGCAAAGAAAAAAAAAATTTAAGCTTACAGCACCTGGTATTCCCAGGCGGTCTCCCATCCAAGTACTAACCAGGCCCGACCCTGCTTAGCTTCCGAGATCAGACGAGATCGAGCGTTCTCAGAGTGGTATGGCCGTAAGCGAGATTCGCACCTCGAAATTGCCCATTTATTTTTGCTTGTCAGCATGTTTGTTTGCTTATATGCCTTTCCTGCTATTCCAGTTCAACTTTTATCACACTTTATTCACCACGGTAAATGTTCGTCCTTAAATTAAGCATGAAAGCAAAGAAAAAAAAATTAAAGCTTACAGCACCTGGTATTCCCAGGCGGTCTCCCATCCAAGTACTGACCAGGCCCGACCCTGCTTAGCTTCCGAGATCAGACGAGATCGAGCGTTCTCAGAGTGGTATGGCCGTAAGCGAGATTCGCGCTTCAAAATTGCCCATTTATTTTTGCTTGTCAGCATGTTTGTTTGCTCATATGTCTTTCCTGCTATTCCAGTTCAACTTTTATCACACTTTATCCACAACGGTAAATGTTCGTCCTTAAATTAAGCCTGAAAGCAAAGAAAAAAAAATTAAAGCTTACAGCACCTGGTATTCCCAGGCGGTCTCCCATCCAAGTACTAACCAGGCCCGACCCTGCTTAGCTTCCGAGATCAGACGAGATCGAGCGTTCTCAGAGTGGTATGGCCGTAAGCGAGATATGTGGTTCGAAATTGGCCATTTGTTTTTGTTGTCATCATGTTTGTTTGCTCATATGCCTTTCCTGCTATTCCAGATCAACTTTTATCACACTTTATTCACCACGGTAAATGTTCATCCTTAAATTAAGCCTGAAAGCAAAGAAAAAAAAGTTAAAGCTTACAGCACCTGGTATTCCCAGGCGGTCTCCCATCCAAGTACTAACCAGGCCCGACCCTGCTTAGCTTCCGAGATCAGACGAGATCGAGCGTTCTCAGAGTGGTATGGCCGTAAGCAAGATTCGCGCTTCAAAATTGCCCATTTATTTTTGCTTGTCAGCATGTTTGTTTGCTCATATGTCTTTCCTGCTATTCCAGTTCAACTTTTATCACACTTTATCCACAACGGTAAATGTTCGTCCTTAAATTAAGCCTGAAAGCAAAGAAAAAAAAGTTAAAGCTTTCAGCACCTGGTATTCCCAGGCGGTCTCCCATCCAAGTACTAACCAGGCCCGACCCTGCTTAGCTTCCGAGATCAGACAAGATCGAGCGTTCTCAGAGTGGTATGGCCGTAAGCGAGATTCATGCTTTAAAATTGCCCATTTATTTTAGTTGTCAGCGTGTTTGTTTGCTCATATGCCTTTCCTGCTATTTCAGTTCAACTTTTATCACACTTTATCCACAACGGTAAATGTTCGTCCTTAAATTAAGTATGAAAGCAAAAAAAAAAAAAAATTTAAGCTTACAGCACCTGGTATTCCCAGGCGGTCTCCCATCCAAGTACTAACCAGGCCCGATCCTGCTTAGCTTCCGAGATCAGACGAGATCGAGCGTTCTCAGAGTGGTATGGCCGTAAGCGAGATTCATGCTTTGAAATTGCCCATTTATTTTAGTTGTCAGCGTGTTTGTTTGCTCATATGCCTTTCCTGCTATTTCAGTTCAACTTTTATCACACTTTATCCACAACGGTAAATGTTCGTCCTTAAATTAAGTATGAAAGCAAAGAAAAAAAAAATTTAAGCTTACAGCACCTGGTATTCCCAGGCGGTCTCCCATCCAAGTACTAACCAGGCCCGACCCTGCTTAGCTTCCGAGATCAGACGAGATCGAGCGTTCTCAGAGTGGTATGGCCGTAAGCGAGATTCGCACCTCGAAATTGCCCATTTATTTTTGCTTGTCAGCGTGTTTGTTTGCTTATATGCCTTTCCTGCTATTCCAGTTCAACTTTTATCACACTTTATCCACAACGGTAAATGTTCGTCCTTAAATTAAGTATGAAAGCAAAGAAAAAAAAAATTAAAGCTTACAGCACCTGGTATTCCCAGGCGGTCTCCCATCCAAGTACTAACCAGGCCCGACCCTGCTTAGCTTCCGAGATCAGACGAGATCGAGCGTTCTCAGAGTGGTATGGCCGTAAGCGAGATTTGCGCTTCGAAATTGCCAATTTATTTTTGCTTGTCAGCGTGTTTGTTTGCTTATATGCCTTTCCTGCTATTCCAGTTAAACTTTTATCACACTTTATTCACCACGGTACCTGTTCGTCCTTAAATTAAGCCTGAAAGCAAAGAAAAAAAAATTAAAGCTTACAGCACCTGGTATTCCCAGGCGGTCTCCCATCCAAGTACTAACCAGGCCCGACCCTGCTTAGCTTCCGAGATCAGACGAGATCGAGCGTTCTCAGAGTGGTATGGCCGTAAGCGAGATATGTGGTTCGAAATTGGCCATTTGTTTTTGTTGTCATCATGTTTGTTTGCTCATATGCCTTTCCTGCTATTCCAGATCAACTTTTATCACACTTTATTCACCACGGTAAATGTTCATCCTTAAATTAAGCCTGAAAGCAAAGAAAAAAAAGTTAAAGCTTACAGCACCTGGTATTCCCAGGCGGTCTCCCATCCAAGTACTAACCAGGCCCGACCCTGCTTAGCTTCCGAGATCAGACGAGATCGAGCGTTCTCAGAGTGGTATGGCCGTAAGCAAGATTCGCGCTTCAAAATTGCCCATTTATTTTTGCTTGTCAGCATGTTTGTTTGCTCATATGTCTTTCCTGCTATTCCAGTTCAACTTTTATCACACTTTATCCACAACGGTAAATGTTCGTCCTTAAATTAAGCCTGAAAGCAAAGAAAAAAAAATTAAAGCTTACAGCACCTGGTATTCCCAGGCGGTCTCCCATCCAAGTACTAACCAGGCCCGACCCTGCTTAGCTTCCGAGATCAGACGAGATCGAGCGTTCTCAGAGTGGTATGGCCGTAAGCGAGATTCATGCTTTGAAATTGCCCATTTATTTTAGTTGTCAGCGTGTTTGTTTGCTCATATGCCTTTCCTGCTATTTCAGTTCAACTTTTATCACACTTTATCCACAACGGTAAATGTTCGTCCTTAAATTAAGTATGAAAGCAAAGAAAAAAAAAATGTAAGCTTACAGCACCTGGTATTCCCAGGCGGTCTCCCATCCAAGTACTAACCAGGCCCGACCCTGCTTAGCTTCCGAGATCAGACGAGATCGAGCGTTCTCAGAGTGGTATGGCCGTAAGCGAGATTCGCACCTCGAAATTGCCCATTTATTTTTGCTTGTCAGCGTGTTTGTTTGCTTATATGCCTTTCCTGCTATTCCAGTTCAACTTTTATCACACTTTATCCACAACGGTAAATGTTCGTCCTTAAATTAAGTATGAAAGCAAAGAAAAAAAAAATTAAAGCTTACAGCACCTGGTATTCCCAGGCGGTCTCCCATCCAAGTACTAACCAGGCCCGACCCTGCTTAGCTTCCGAGATCAGACGAGATCGAGCATTCTCAGAGTGGTATGGCCGTAAGCGAGATTTGCGCTTCGAAATTGCCAATTTATTTTTGCTTGTCAGCGTGTTTGTTTGCTTATATGCCTTTCCTGCTATTCCAGTTAAACTTTTATCACACTTTATTCACCACGGTACCTGTTCGTCCTTAAATTAAGCCTGAAAGCAAAGAAAAAAAAATTAAAGCTTACAGCACCTGGTATTCCCAGGCGGTCTCCCATCCAAGTACTAACCAGGCCCGACCCTGCTTAGCTTCCGAGATCAGACGAGATCGAGCGTTCTCAGAGTGGTATGGCCGTAAGCGAGATATGTGCTTCGAAATTGCCAATTTGTTTTTGTTGTCATCATGTTTGTTTGCTCATATGCCTTTCCTGCTATTCCAGATCAACTTTTATCACACTTTATTCACCACGGTAAATGTTCATCCTTAAATTAAGCCTGAAAGCAAAGAAAAAAAAGTTAAAGCTTACAGCACCTGGTATTCCCAGGCGGTCTCCCATCCAAGTACTAACCAGGCCCGACCCTGCTTAGCTTCCGAGATCAGACAAGATCGAGCGTTCTCAGAGTGGTATGGCCGTAAGCGAGATTCATGCTTTAAAATTGCCCATTTATTTTAGTTGTCAGCGTGTTTGTTTGCTCATATGCCTTTCCTGCTATTTCAGTTCAACTTTTATCACACTTTATCCACAACGGTAAATGTTCGTCCTTAAATTAAGTATGAAAGCAAAAAAAAAAAAAAATTTAAGCTTACAGCACCTGGTATTCCCAGGCGGTCTCCCATCCAAGTACTAACCAGGCCCGACCCTGCTTAGCTTCCGAGATCAGACGAGATCGAGCGTTCTCAGAGTGGTATGGCCGTAAGCGAGATTCATGCTTTGAAATTGCCCATTTATTTTAGTTGTCAGCGTGTTTGTTTGCTCATATGCCTTTCCTGCTATTTCAGTTCAACTTTTATCACACTTTATCCACAACGGTAAATGTTCGTCCTTAAATTAAGTATGAAAGCAAAGAAAAAAAAAATTTAAGCTTACAGCACCTGGTATTCCCAGGCGGTCTCCCATCCAAGTACTAACCAGGCCCGACCCTGCTTAGCTTCCGAGATCAGACGAGATCGAGCGTTCTCAGAGTGGTATGGCCGTAAGCGAGATTCGCACCTCGAAATTGCCCATTTATTTTTGCTTGTCAGCGTGTTTGTTTGCTTATATGCCTTTCCTGCTATTCCAGTTCAACTTTTATCACACTTTATTCACCACGGTAAATGTTCGTCCTTAAATTAAGCATGAAAGCAAAGAAAAAAAAATTAAAGCTTACAGCACCTGGTATTCCCAGGCGGTCTCCCATCCAAGTACTGACCAGGCCCGACCCTGCTTAGCTTCCGAGATCAGACGAGATCGAGCGTTCTCAGAGTGGTATGGCCGTAAGCGAGATTCGCGCTTCAAAATTGCCCATTTATTTTTGCTTGTCAGCATGTTTGTTTGCTCATATGTCTTTCCTGCTATTCCAGTTCAACTTTTATCACACTTTATCCACAACGGTAAATGTTCGTCCTTAAATTAAGCCTGAAAGCAAAGAAAAAAAAATTAAAGCTTACAGCACCTGGTATTCCCAGGCGGTCTCGCATCCAAGTACTAACCAGGCCCGACCCTGCTTAGCTTCCGAGATCAGACGAGATCGGGCGTTCTCAGAGTGGTATGGCCGTAAGCGAGATATGTGGTTCGAAATTGGCCATTTGTTTTTGTTGTCATCATGTTTGTTTGCTCATATGCCTTTCCTGCTATTCCAGATCAACTTTTATCACACTTTATTCACCACGGTAAATGTTCATCCTTAAATTAAGCCTGAAAGCAAAGAAAAAAAAGTTAAAGCTTACAGCACCTGGTATTCCCAGGCGGTCTCCCATCCAAGTACTAACCAGGCCCGACCCTGCTTAGCTTCCGAGATCAGACGAGATCGAGCGTTCTCAGAGTGGTATGGCCGTAAGCAAGATTCGCGCTTCAAAATTGCCCATTTATTTTTGCTTGTCAGCATGTTTGTTTGCTCATATGTCTTTCCTGCTATTCCAGTTCAACTTTTATCACACTTTATCCACAACGGTAAATGTTCGTCCTTAAATTAAGCCTGAAAGCAAAGAAAAAAAAGTTAAAGCTTACAGCACCTGGTATTCCCAGGCGGTCTCCCATCCAAGTACTAACCAGGCCCGACCCTGCTTAGCTTCCGAGATCAGACGAGATCGAGCGTTCTCAGAGTGGTATGGCCGTAAGCGAGATATGTGGTTCGAAATTGGCCATTTGTTTTTGTTGTCATCATGTTTGTTTGCTCATATGCCTTTCCTGCTATTCCAGATCAACTTTTATCACACTTTATTCACCACGGTAAATGTTCATCCTTAAATTAAGCCTGAAAGCAAAGAAAAAAAAGTTAAAGCTTACAGCACCTGGTATTCCCAGGCGGTCTCCCATCCAAGTACTAACCAGGCCCGACCCTGCTTAGCTTCCGAGATCAGACGAGATCGAGCGTTCTCAGAGTGGTATGGCCGTAAGCAAGATTCGCGCTTCAAAATTGCCCATTTATTTTTGCTTGTCAGCATGTTTGTTTGCTCATATGTCTTTCCTGCTATTCCAGTTCAACTTTTATCACACTTTATCCACAACGGTAAATGTTCGTCCTTAAATTAAGCCTGAAAGCAAAGAAAAAAAAGTTAAAGCTTACAGCACCTGGTATTCCCAGGCGGTCTCCCATCCAAGTACTAACAAGGCCCGACCCTGCTTAGCTTCCGAGATCAGACGAGATCGAGCGTTCTCAGAGTGGTATGGCCGTAAGCAAGATTCGCGCTTCAAAATTGCCCATTTATTTTTGCTTGTCAGCATGTTTGTTTGCTCATATGTCTTTCCTGCTATTCCAGTTCAACTTTTATCACACTTTATCCACAACGGTAAATGTTCGTCCTTAAATTAAGCCTGAAAGCAAAGAAAAAAAAATTAAAGCTTACAGCACCTGGTATTCCCAGGCGGTCTCCCATCCAAGTACTAACCAGGCCCGACCCTGCTTAGCTTCCGAGATCAGACAAGATCGAGCGTTCTCAGAGTGGTATGGCCGTAAGCGAGATTCATGCTTTAAAATTGCCCATTTATTTTAGTTGTCAGCGTGTTTGTTTGCTCATATGCCTTTCCTGCTATTTCAGTTCAACTTTTATCACACTTTATCCACAACGGTAAATGTTCGTCCTTAAATTAAGTATGAAAGCAAAAAAAATAAAAAATTTAAGCTTACAGCACCTGGTATTCCCAGGCGGTCTCCCATCCAAGTACTAACCAGGCCCGACCCTCTTAGCTTCCGAGATCAGACGAGATCGAGCGTTCTCAGAGTGGTATGGCCGTAAGCGAGATTCATGCTTTGAAATTGCCCATTTATTTTAGTTGTCAGCGTGTTTGTTTGCTCATATGCCTTTCCTGCTATTTCAGTTCAACTTTTATCACACTTTATCCACAACGGTAAATGTTCGTCCTTAAATTAAGTATGAAAGCAAAGAAAAAAAAAATTTAAGCTTACAGCACCTGGTATTCCCAGGCGGTCTCCCATCCAAGTACTAACCAGGCCCGACCCTGCTTAGCTTCCGAGATCAGACGAGATCGAGCGTTCTCAGAGTGGTATGGCCGTAAGCGAGATTCTCACCTCGAAATTGCCCATTTATTTTTGCTTGTCAGCGTGTTTGTTTGCTTATATGCCTTTCCTGCTATTCCAGTTCAACTTTTATCACACTTTATCCACAACGGTAAATGTTCGTCCTTAAATTAAGTATGAAAGCAAAGAAAAAAAAAATTAAAGCTTACAGCACCTGGTATTCCCAGGCGGTCTCCCATCCAAGTACTAACCAGGCCCGACCCTGCTTAGCTTCCGAGATCAGACGAGATCGAGCGTTCTCAGAGTGGTATGGCCGTAAGCGAGATTTGCGCTTCGAAATTGCCAATTTATTTTTGCTTGTCAGCGTGTTTGTTTGCTTATATGCCTTTCCTGCTATTCCAGTTAAACTTTTATCACACTTTATTCACCACGGTACCTGTTCGTCCTTAAATTAAGCCTGAAAGCAAAGAAAAAAAAATTAAAGCTTACAGCACCTGGTATTCCCAGGCGGTCTCCCATCCAAGTACTAACCAGGCCCGACCCTGCTTAGCTTCCGAGATCAGACGAGATCGAGCGTTCTCAGAGTGGTATGGCCGTAAGCGAGATATGTGGTTCGAAATTGGCCATTTGTTTTTGTTGTCATCATGTTTGTTTGCTCATATGCCTTTCCTGCTATTCCAGATCAACTTTTATCACACTTTATTCACCACGGTAAATGTTCATCCTTAAATTAAGCCTGAAAGCAAAGAAAAAAAAGTTAAAGCTTACAGCACCTGGTATTCCCAGGCGGTCTCCCATCCAAGTACTAACCAGGCCCGACCCTGCTTAGCTTCCGAGATCAGACGAGATCGAGCGTTCTCAGAGTGGTATGGCCGTAAGCAAGATTCGCGCTTCAAAATTGCCCATTTATTTTTGCTTGTCAGCATGTTTGTTTGCTCATATGTCTTTCCTGCTATTCCAGTTCAACTTTTATCACACTTTATCCACAACGGTAAATGTTCGTCCTTAAATTAAGCCTGAAAGCAAAGAAAAAAAAATTAAAGCTTACAGCACCTGGTATTCCCAGGCGGTCTCCCATCCAAGTACTAACCAGGCCCGACCCTGCTTAGCTTCCGAGATCAGACGAGATCGAGCGTTCTCAGAGTGGTATGGCCGTAAGCGAGATTCATGCTTTGAAATTGCCCATTTATTTTAGTTGTCAGCGTGTTTGTTTGCTCATATGCCTTTCCTGCTATTTCAGTTCAACTTTTATCACACTTTATCCACAACGGTAAATGTTCGTCCTTAAATTAAGTATGAAAGCAAAGAAAAAAAAAATTTAAGCTTACAGCACCTGGTATTCCCAGGCGGTCTCCCATCCAAGTACTAACCAGGCCCGACCCTGCTTAGCTTCCGAGATCAGACGAGATCGAGCGTTCTCAGAGTGGTATGGCCGTAAGCGAGATTCGCACCTCGAAATTGCCCATTTATTTTTGCTTGTCAGCGTGTTTGTTTGCTTATATGCCTTTCCTGCTATTCCAGTTCAACTTTTATCACACTTTATCCACAACGGTAAATGTTCGTCCTTAAATTAAGTATGAAAGCAAAGAAAAAAAAAATTAAAGCTTACAGCACCTGGTATTCCCAGGCGGTCTCCCATCCAAGTACTAACCAGGCCCGACCCTGCTTAGCTTCCGAGATCAGACGAGATCGAGCGTTCTCAGAGTGGTATGGCCGTAAGCGAGATTTGCGCTTCGAAATTGCCAATTTATTTTTGCTTGTCAGCGTGTTTGTTTGCTTATATGCCTTTCCTGCTATTCCAGTTAAACTTTTATCACACTTTATTCACCACGGTACCTGTTCGTCCT
>NW_028149104.1:880000-885000 GCF_946808225.1 Silurus aristotelis
TTTTATCACACTTTATTCACCACGGTAAATGTTCATCCTTAAATTAAGCCTGAAAGCAAAGAAAAAAAAGTTAAAGCTTACAGCACCTGGTATTCCCAGGCGGTCTCCCATCCAAGTACTAACCAGGCCCGACCCTGCTTAGCTTCCGAGATCAGACGAGATCGAGCGTTCTCAGAGTGGTATGGCCGTAAGCAAGATTCGCGCTTCAAAATTGCCCATTTATTTTTGCTTGTCAGCATGTTTGTTTGCTCATATGTCTTTCCTGCTATTCCAGTTCAACTTTTATCACACTTTATCCACAACGGTAAATGTTCGTCCTTAAATTAAGCCTGAAAGCAAAGAAAAAAAAGTTAAAGCTTACAGCACCTGGTATTCCCAGGCGGTCTCCCATCCAAGTACTAACCAGGCCCGACCCTGCTTAGCTTCCGAGATCAGACGAGATCGAGCGTTCTCAGAGTGGTATGGCCGTAAGCGAGATATGTGGTTCGAAATTGGCCATTTGTTTTTGTTGTCATCATGTTTGTTTGCTCATATGCCTTTCCTGCTATTCCAGATCAACTTTTATCACACTTTATTCACCACGGTAAATGTTCATCCTTAAATTAAGCCTGAAAGCAAAGAAAAAAAAGTTAAAGCTTACAGCACCTGGTATTCCCAGGCGGTCTCCCATCCAAGTACTAACCAGGCCCGACCCTGCTTAGCTTCCGAGATCAGACGAGATCGAGCGTTCTCAGAGTGGTATGGCCGTAAGCAAGATTCGCGCTTCAAAATTGCCCATTTATTTTTGCTTGTCAGCATGTTTGTTTGCTCATATGTCTTTCCTGCTATTCCAGTTCAACTTTTATCACACTTTATCCACAACGGTAAATGTTCGTCCTTAAATTAAGCCTGAAAGCAAAGAAAAAAAAGTTAAAGCTTACAGCACCTGGTATTCCCAGGCGGTCTCCCATCCAAGTACTAACAAGGCCCGACCCTGCTTAGCTTCCGAGATCAGACGAGATCGAGCGTTCTCAGAGTGGTATGGCCGTAAGCAAGATTCGCGCTTCAAAATTGCCCATTTATTTTTGCTTGTCAGCATGTTTGTTTGCTCATATGTCTTTCCTGCTATTCCAGTTCAACTTTTATCACACTTTATCCACAACGGTAAATGTTCGTCCTTAAATTAAGCCTGAAAGCAAAGAAAAAAAAATTAAAGCTTACAGCACCTGGTATTCCCAGGCGGTCTCCCATCCAAGTACTAACCAGGCCCGACCCTGCTTAGCTTCCGAGATCAGACAAGATCGAGCGTTCTCAGAGTGGTATGGCCGTAAGCGAGATTCATGCTTTAAAATTGCCCATTTATTTTAGTTGTCAGCGTGTTTGTTTGCTCATATGCCTTTCCTGCTATTTCAGTTCAACTTTTATCACACTTTATCCACAACGGTAAATGTTCGTCCTTAAATTAAGTATGAAAGCAAAAAAAATAAAAAATTTAAGCTTACAGCACCTGGTATTCCCAGGCGGTCTCCCATCCAAGTACTAACCAGGCCCGACCCTCTTAGCTTCCGAGATCAGACGAGATCGAGCGTTCTCAGAGTGGTATGGCCGTAAGCGAGATTCATGCTTTGAAATTGCCCATTTATTTTAGTTGTCAGCGTGTTTGTTTGCTCATATGCCTTTCCTGCTATTTCAGTTCAACTTTTATCACACTTTATCCACAACGGTAAATGTTCGTCCTTAAATTAAGTATGAAAGCAAAGAAAAAAAAAATTTAAGCTTACAGCACCTGGTATTCCCAGGCGGTCTCCCATCCAAGTACTAACCAGGCCCGACCCTGCTTAGCTTCCGAGATCAGACGAGATCGAGCGTTCTCAGAGTGGTATGGCCGTAAGCGAGATTCTCACCTCGAAATTGCCCATTTATTTTTGCTTGTCAGCGTGTTTGTTTGCTTATATGCCTTTCCTGCTATTCCAGTTCAACTTTTATCACACTTTATCCACAACGGTAAATGTTCGTCCTTAAATTAAGTATGAAAGCAAAGAAAAAAAAAATTAAAGCTTACAGCACCTGGTATTCCCAGGCGGTCTCCCATCCAAGTACTAACCAGGCCCGACCCTGCTTAGCTTCCGAGATCAGACGAGATCGAGCGTTCTCAGAGTGGTATGGCCGTAAGCGAGATTTGCGCTTCGAAATTGCCAATTTATTTTTGCTTGTCAGCGTGTTTGTTTGCTTATATGCCTTTCCTGCTATTCCAGTTAAACTTTTATCACACTTTATTCACCACGGTACCTGTTCGTCCTTAAATTAAGCCTGAAAGCAAAGAAAAAAAAATTAAAGCTTACAGCACCTGGTATTCCCAGGCGGTCTCCCATCCAAGTACTAACCAGGCCCGACCCTGCTTAGCTTCCGAGATCAGACGAGATCGAGCGTTCTCAGAGTGGTATGGCCGTAAGCGAGATATGTGGTTCGAAATTGGCCATTTGTTTTTGTTGTCATCATGTTTGTTTGCTCATATGCCTTTCCTGCTATTCCAGATCAACTTTTATCACACTTTATTCACCACGGTAAATGTTCATCCTTAAATTAAGCCTGAAAGCAAAGAAAAAAAAGTTAAAGCTTACAGCACCTGGTATTCCCAGGCGGTCTCCCATCCAAGTACTAACCAGGCCCGACCCTGCTTAGCTTCCGAGATCAGACGAGATCGAGCGTTCTCAGAGTGGTATGGCCGTAAGCAAGATTCGCGCTTCAAAATTGCCCATTTATTTTTGCTTGTCAGCATGTTTGTTTGCTCATATGTCTTTCCTGCTATTCCAGTTCAACTTTTATCACACTTTATCCACAACGGTAAATGTTCGTCCTTAAATTAAGCCTGAAAGCAAAGAAAAAAAAATTAAAGCTTACAGCACCTGGTATTCCCAGGCGGTCTCCCATCCAAGTACTAACCAGGCCCGACCCTGCTTAGCTTCCGAGATCAGACGAGATCGAGCGTTCTCAGAGTGGTATGGCCGTAAGCGAGATTCATGCTTTGAAATTGCCCATTTATTTTAGTTGTCAGCGTGTTTGTTTGCTCATATGCCTTTCCTGCTATTTCAGTTCAACTTTTATCACACTTTATCCACAACGGTAAATGTTCGTCCTTAAATTAAGTATGAAAGCAAAGAAAAAAAAAATTTAAGCTTACAGCACCTGGTATTCCCAGGCGGTCTCCCATCCAAGTACTAACCAGGCCCGACCCTGCTTAGCTTCCGAGATCAGACGAGATCGAGCGTTCTCAGAGTGGTATGGCCGTAAGCGAGATTCGCACCTCGAAATTGCCCATTTATTTTTGCTTGTCAGCGTGTTTGTTTGCTTATATGCCTTTCCTGCTATTCCAGTTCAACTTTTATCACACTTTATCCACAACGGTAAATGTTCGTCCTTAAATTAAGTATGAAAGCAAAGAAAAAAAAAATTAAAGCTTACAGCACCTGGTATTCCCAGGCGGTCTCCCATCCAAGTACTAACCAGGCCCGACCCTGCTTAGCTTCCGAGATCAGACGAGATCGAGCGTTCTCAGAGTGGTATGGCCGTAAGCGAGATTTGCGCTTCGAAATTGCCAATTTATTTTTGCTTGTCAGCGTGTTTGTTTGCTTATATGCCTTTCCTGCTATTCCAGTTAAACTTTTATCACACTTTATTCACCACGGTACCTGTTCGTCCTTAAATTAAGCCTGAAAGCAAAGAAAAAAAATTAAAGCTTACAGCACCTGGTATTCCCAGGCGGTCTCCCATCCAAGTACTAATCAGGCCCGACCCTGCTTAGCTTCCGAGATCAGACGAGATCGAGCGTTCTCAGAGTGGTATGGCCGTAAGCGAGATATGTGCTTCGAAATTGGCCATTTGTTTTTGTTGTCATCATGTTTGTTTGCTCATATGCCTTTCCTGCTATTCCAGATCAACTTTTATCACACTTTATTCACCACGGTAAATGTTCATCCTTAAATTAAGCCTGAAAGCAAAGAAAAAAAAGTTAAAGCTTACAGCACCTGGTATTCCCAGGCGGTCTCCCATCCAAGTACTAACCAGGCCCGACCCTGCTTAGCTTCCGAGATCAGACGAGATCGAGCGTTCTCAGAGTGGTATGGCCGGAAGCAAGATTCGCGCTTCAAAATTGCCCATTTATTTTTGCTTGTCAGCATGTTTGTTTGCTCATATGTCTTTCCTGCTATTCCAGTTCAACTTTTATCACACTTTATCCACAACGGTAAATGTTCGTCCTTAAATTAAGCCTGAAAGCAAAGAAAAAAAAGTTAAAGCTTACAGCACCTGGTATTCCCAGGCGGTCTCCCATCCAAGTACTAACCAGGCCCGACCCTGCTTAGCTTCCGAGATCAGACGAGATCGAGCGTTCTCAGAGTGGTATGGCCGTAAGCAAGATTCGCGCTTCAAAATTGCCCATTTATTTTTGCTTGTCAGCATGTTTGTTTGCTCATATGTCTTTCCTGCTATTCCAGTTCAACTTTTATCACACTTTATCCACAACGGTAAATGTTCGTCCTTAAATTAAGCCTGAAAGCAAAGAAAAAAAAATTTAAGCTTACAGCACCTGGTATTCACAGGCGGTCTCCCATCCAAGTACTAACCAGGCCCGACCCTGCTTAGCTTCCGAGATCAGACAAGATCGAGCGTTCTCAGAGTGGTATGGCCGTAAGCGAGATTCATGCTTTAAAATTGCCCATTTATTTTTGCTTGTCAGCATGTTTGTTTGCTCATATGTCTTTCCTGCTATTCCAGTTCAACTTTTATCACACTTTATCCACAACGGTAAATGTTCGTCCTTAAATTAAGTATGAAAGCAAAAAAAATAAAAAATTTAAGCTTACAGCACCTGGTATTCCCAGGCGGTCTCCCATCCAAGTACTAACCAGGCCCGACCCTCTTAGCTTCCGAGATCAGACGAGATCGAGCGTTCTCAGAGTGGTATGGCCGTAAGCGAGATTCATGCTTTGAAATTGCCCATTTATTTTAGTTGTCAGCGTGTT
>NW_028149104.1:887500-890000 GCF_946808225.1 Silurus aristotelis
TTTTTGCTTGTCAGCGTGTTTGTTTGCTTATATGCCTTTCCTGCTATTCCAGTTAAACTTTTATCACACTTTATTCACCACGGTACCTGTTCGTCCTTAAATTAAGCCTGAAAGCAAAGAAAAAAAAATTAAAGCTTACAGCACCTGGTATTCCCAGGCGGTCTCCCATCCAAGTACTAACCAGGCCCGACCCTGCTTAGCTTCCGAGATCAGACGAGATCGAGCGTTCTCAGAGTGGTATGGCCGTAAGCGAGATATGTGGTTCGAAATTGGCCATTTGTTTTTGTTGTCATCATGTTTGTTTGCTCATATGCCTTTCCTGCTATTCCAGATCAACTTTTATCACACTTTATTCACCACGGTAAATGTTCATCCTTAAATTAAGCCTGAAAGCAAAGAAAAAAAAGTTAAAGCTTACAGCACCTGGTATTCCCAGGCGGTCTCCCATCCAAGTACTAACCAGGCCCGACCCTGCTTAGCTTCCGAGATCAGACGAGATCGAGCGTTCTCAGAGTGGTATGGCCGTAAGCAAGATTCGCGCTTCAAAATTGCCCATTTATTTTTGCTTGTCAGCATGTTTGTTTGCTCATATGTCTTTCCTGCTATTCCAGTTCAACTTTTATCACACTTTATCCACAACGGTAAATGTTCGTCCTTAAATTAAGCCTGAAAGCAAAGAAAAAAAAATTAAAGCTTACAGCACCTGGTATTCCCAGGCGGTCTCCCATCCAAGTACTAACCAGGCCCGACCCTGCTTAGCTTCCGAGATCAGACGAGATCGAGCGTTCTCAGAGTGGTATGGCCGTAAGCGAGATATGTGGTTCGAAATTGGCCATTTGTTTTTGTTGTCATCATGTTTGTTTGCTCATATGCCTTTCCTGCTATTCCAGATCAACTTTTATCACACTTTATTCACCACGGTAAATGTTCATCCTTAAATTAAGCCTGAAAGCAAAGAAAAAAAAGTTAAAGCTTACAGCACCTGGTATTCCCAGGCGGTCTCCCATCCAAGTACTAACCAGGCCCGACCCTGCTTAGCTTCCGAGATCAGACGAGATCGAGCGTTCTCAGAGTGGTATGGCCGTAAGCAAGATTCGCGCTTCAAAATTGCCCATTTATTTTTGCTTGTCAGCATGTTTGTTTGCTCATATGTCTTTCCTGCTATTCCAGTTCAACTTTTATCACACTTTATCCACAACGGTAAATGTTCGTCCTTAAATTAAGCCTGAAAGCAAAGAAAAAAAAGTTAAAGCTTACAGCACCTGGTATTCCCAGGCGGTCTCCCATCCAAGTACTAACCAGGCCCGACCCTGCTTAGCTTCCGAGATCAGACGAGATCGAGCGTTCTCAGAGTGGTATGGCCGTAAGCGAGATATGTGGTTCGAAATTGGCCATTTGTTTTTGTTGTCATCATGTTTGTTTGCTCATATGCCTTTCCTGCTATTCCAGATCAACTTTTATCACACTTTATTCACCACGGTAAATGTTCATCCTTAAATTAAGCCTGAAAGCAAAGAAAAAAAAGTTAAAGCTTACAGCACCTGGTATTCCCAGGCGGTCTCCCATCCAAGTACTAACCAGGCCCGACCCTGCTTAGCTTCCGAGATCAGACGAGATCGAGCGTTCTCAGAGTGGTATGGCCGTAAGCAAGATTCGCGCTTCAAAATTGCCCATTTATTTTTGCTTGTCAGCATGTTTGTTTGCTCATATGTCTTTCCTGCTATTCCAGTTCAACTTTTATCACACTTTATCCACAACGGTAAATGTTCGTCCTTAAATTAAGCCTGAAAGCAAAGAAAAAAAAGTTAAAGCTTACAGCACCTGGTATTCCCAGGCGGTCTCCCATCCAAGTACTAACCAGGCCCGACCCTGCTTAGCTTCCGAGATCAGACGAGATCGAGCGTTCTCAGAGTGGTATGGCCGTAAGCAAGATTCGCGCTTCAAAATTGCCCATTTATTTTTGCTTGTCAGCATGTTTGTTTGCTCATATGTCTTTCCTGCTATTCCAGTTCAACTTTTATCACACTTTATCCACAACGGTAAATGTTCGTCCTTAAATTAAGCCTGAAAGCAAAGAAAAAAAAATTAAAGCTTACAGCACCTGGTATTCCCAGGCGGTCTCCCATCCAAGTACTAACCAGGCCCGACCCTGCTTAGCTTCCGAGATCAGACAAGATCGAGCGTTCTCAGAGTGGTATGGCCGTAAGCGAGATTCATGCTTTAAAATTGCCCATTTATTTTAGTTGTCAGCGTGTTTGTTTGCTCATATGCCTTTCCTGCTATTTCAGTTCAACTTTTATCACACTTTATCCACAACGGTAAATGTTCGTCCTTAAATTAAGTATGAAAGCAAAAAAAATAAAAAATTTAAGCTTACAGCACCTGGTATTCCCAGGCGGTCTCCCATCCAAGTACTAACCAGGCCCGACCCTCTTAGCTTCCGAGATCAGACGAGATCGAGCGTTCTCAGAGTGGTATGGCCGTAAGCGAGATTCATGCT